>NC_046289.1:58558160-58859524 GCF_004115265.2 Rhinolophus ferrumequinum | reverse complement strand
AACATACTCTTACAAGTCAATGAAGCAATCACCCTCATAGTTATTTACCAAAATGAGCTGAAAACTTATGTTCACACAAAAACCTGCACATGTATCTTTTTAGCATCTTTATTCATAATTTCCAAAACTGGTAAATATCTTTCTATAGGTAAATGGGTAAACCAACTGTGGTATATCCATGCAATGCAATGGAATAAAGTGATAAAAAGAAATAAGCTATTAAGGCATGAAAATTCAAGGAGGAATCTTAAACGCATACTGCTAAGTGAGAAAAAGCCAGTCTGAATAGGTAACAGAGTCTGTATGACTCTATACTCGCATTCTGGAAAAGACAAAACTATAGTGACAGTAAAAAGATCAGTGGTTTCCAGGGGTTCACCAGGGAAGTGGGGAAAGAGGAGGAATGAATAAATGGAGCATAGGGATTATTTAGAGAAATGAAACCATTCTGTTATGATATATAATGGTGGATACAAGACATTATACATTTGTCAAAACCTGTAGAGCTAAACAACACAAAGAGTAAACTCATATGTAAAATATGGACTTTAGTTAATAATAAGGTATCAATACTGATTCATCAGTTGTAACCAATGCACCACATTAATGCAAGATGTTAATAATAGATAAACTGTGGGGTAAGAGGGAAGGAGGTATATAGGAATATTCTATACTTTCTGTTTGATTTTTCTGTTATCCTAAAGCTGTTCTAAAAAAGTCCATTCAATTAAAAAAAATAACTGGCAAGATTTAGGGGAAAATCATGTTGGGGAAAAACCCAATGTAAAACCCATGCAACTTCATAACCAGAGCACTACAAAAAGCTTTACAAACCTAATGAAAATACTAGCACAGTTAAAAATACAAGTTAAATATATACATTACAATATATCTAGAGCTTCACAAAAATTAATTAAGAAAAATTATGCAAAAGTATAAGGAAAGGTTCAATTACGAAAATAAGAGCAAATGCACAAAGATCAGGAACAACTGTTCAATATGCATTTCAAGGCCGCATGTGGCCAAATTGAGGCAAGAGGATGGAGGAGTGAATGGGCATTGGGTCTAAGACTGCTTTCCTCCACAGCTCACTGCATTCAGCTGTGTTAGTGGCCTTAGAATTAAGCTTCTTTTATGTGGTAGACAAAACACTAATGTACTGGAGAAAATCATGTATAAGCCAAATGGTTTCCGCATTTTATTGACATCCCTATCTGCCAATAACTAGCTCATATTACAGAAACATAGACCGCAGCAGAATAAACTGCTTTTGTCTCTCTGTTTCTTTAACCCAGCAAAATAACTTCAGCCAAATAAATATATTATACTGTAGTTATGGCTCACACATCTGTGGAGATTGTGCCCAAGGTACCCTATCATACTCATTGGATTGAACACTAAATATAGTAGAAGACTTGAAATATACTTTAAATTAATTAATTTAAGGCTTAGGGGCAGTCAAATTAAAACCAATTAAATAAAACTTCATAGATGACTCTGAATTGAAACATGTAGTGAATTTTTCTTTGCAGGGAAGTTTACCAGCAAAACATAATATCTCATTTTCAATGGGACTTGTCCAGTAGGCCAGCATTACATCATTATCCACACTAAAGTGTCATCATGCTCAATTCATTTATGAGTCCACTTAGATAATTTCTTCACTGTTGACAAAAATTCCACACAGCCATTTTCTAGTCAAATCTAATCCTCCTATTACTGTACTCTCTAATCCTATTTCAGCATATTCAGCATTGGTACTTGCTAGAGATCAGATGTTAAAATGACTCCATCTGATCTCAAAGAAAATCCAAGGGAAACAAATAGAACAGTAATGAGGCAAAACAAAAACAAAAACAAAACAGGACTTTAAGCCAGTCAATACTTAGCTGCAAAACTGAGAATGAGACCATGGATCATTCATTTATAGGAGAAATTTTGAATCGCTCCTTCCATTACTATAGGATTATAAAAATGGACTTCTAATGCCCTGAGTTATAAGCAAAATTATATGCACATATGCATTTTTAGATAGAGGGTACATATTTCTTATTGGAATTTCAAAACCATTTTTAATCCTCCAAAAAGATTAAAACCACTTACTCGTATGTAGGAAAAAAGTATGGGGAGCTACAAATGACACTCAAAATAGGTAGGAATGCTTTTTTTTTTAAAGAAAGAAACAGGTGAGTTTTAGATATAGCTAATAATTATCTAACACCATCTAAAGCCAAATAAGCATTGGATCAATGCTTTAAATGTTTATAACAAAAGTAATATATATTTGTCTTTAATCTTTGTCTAAAGTTTTGCATTTGAAAGTTGTAATATCCGATGTTCGAGTAAATAGCACATTTCAAATAAAAAGGCACAGCTACATTAAAACATTTAGCTCAGAAAGAATAATCTAACTCCAGCCAGACTATATCTAAATCGAGATATAGATTTCCACGAACAGCTGAAGGTAACGTGTTGGTCTAATAAGTATAAGAGATGACCCCTCTGTAGAAAACTTGAGAGCAAGGCGTCAACTGGAGCCAAAATGGCACGAATTCATAGCAAGCAAAATTTTTCTTTGAAAAGAATTTTTAGCTGACATGTTAGAGGAAATTCAGTTCCTCTGTGACACCCCCATTCTAGACTCTATTCATTAGAGCAGAGCTGTCACGTTCTTTAAATTTCTATAGTTACCATGTCTTCTAACAAGGTAGATAATTAACACTTCTACTCTCTGACATAACAAAAACCCTAATCATATAAGGGACATTATTTATAGTGTATAGAATTAGAAACAAGGAAGCAAAGTGTTTAGAAATAAAGCTGATCTGTAGTTATATAAATTGAAATTTTCTTCTGATAGCTTAACATTTATTTAGTCATAATGAATAAGATTTTTATCTTCATGATGATCATTTTTTTAATATTTTAGTATCTTGTTAAACACAAATCGATAAAACCAGGTATACACACCCAGTAGTCAAAATTTTGGGCCAACATAAAGAAGAAAGAAATCTTACCATTTGCAACAACATGGATGGACCTAGAGAACATTATGTTAAGTGAAATAAGTCAGACAGAGAAAGATAAGTACCATATGATCTCACTTATATGCAGAATCTAAAGAAAAGAATAAGTGAATGATCTAATCACTTATTAGATAATTATTAGCTATATGTAAAACTCACCTGTTTCTTTCTTTAAAAAAAAAAAGCATTCCTACCTATTTTGAGTGTCATTTGTAGCTCCCCATACTTTTTTCCTACATACGAGTAAGTGGTTTAATCAGAAACAGTTTTGGAGACAAAGAGGAAAAACTGAGGGTTGCTAGATGGGTGGGGTTAAGGGGGAAGGGATTAGAAAACAGTTAGTAACCACAAGATGGCCACGGGGTTTTGAAAATTAATCTGGGGAACGTAATCAATAATGTTGTAAAGATTTTGTAGGGTATCCAATAGACACGTGTCCCATTTGGGAGACCATCTCAGGGAAGATGTAGATGCCTGATCACTGCACTGTACACCTGAAGCTGAACAATAATGAATGCCAACTATAATATTATATATATATATATGTATATGTAGGTATGTATACATTTACAAGAGGCAGAGTACAGCATTGGGAGTGGAGATAGTAGAAATGGGATGGCTCGGTGCGATGTCAGAGAGATAGTGGATGGGGGGCGGGGGGTCCAATAAATGATAAACGTCTAAGTAAAAAAAAAAAAACTCATAGACACAGACAATAGTTTAGGTTACCAGAGGGTAAGGGAGGTGGGGGGTGGGAGATGAGGGTAAGGGGGATCAAATATATGGTGATGGAAGGAGAACTGACTCTGGGTGGTGAACACACAATGTAATTTATAGATGATGTGATACAGAATTGTACACCTGAAATCTATGTAATTTTACTAACAATTGTCACCCCAATAAATTAAAAAAAAAAATGGGGCCAAGAAGTAAAGAAATAAATGTATTTATTTACTTATTATTTATTCATTTGCTTCATTTATGATTTTATGACAATATTTACATGAGGACATATATTAAAACAGATAATTAAAATAAAATAATATGCCAATACCTGACATAACAAAATTATAGCAGTCAAGGCAGTAGAGAAAAATCACACAAATATAAAGACCTTAAAGTCTTACATAGTTACTCATTCATAGCTTTTAATTTGACTCTGACATCCCTGATAACCAAAACAAAAGGCAAATGTGATCAGTTACATGATATACATTGTATATTAGAAGAGAACCTACCACTTGCCTTGGGATGGCTGAAGTGAGGAGGAGTGTAAGAGTTCAATTCATGAAACTAGTATTTTGGAGGAATGTCACATAAAAAAATAGTAAGTGATGTTTTGGGCAAGGCTTTAGTTAACAACTCTATAACAAACATAGAGCAGGCTGTGTAAGCTAAGGATTGTTTTATATAGAATATTTGTGTATAAGATGAAAGTGGAATGTCAAAGCATAGTAAAGGCAATTCTGTTTGGGGAATGTCTAAACAATGCCACCCTTGTATTTACCTTTCTAATAATTTGGATTGCTCTGAAAATAAATGATAGAAATATAGGTTAACCATATCTTCTTTAGAAAAGCATTCAAATATTTCATATCTTTCTACAACTTTGTAAACATAAAAGTTGGGCGGCAGACTTTGGTTAGAACCTGAAATACAGGTATTCTAGGTTTTATTCTATTCTTCATTACTTCTTTGGCAATGGAGAATAAAATATAAATTATTAATCTCTGTGCTTCTATAGAACTTGCCAAGTTGATTTGCAATGTATCTCATCAAGGGCAGAGACTAAATCTCATCTATCTTTTTATCCCAGCATCTAGCAAAGGAAATGAAACATAATGGATTTTTAATCCATTATGCTTTCCCAAATGAGCCACTTTGCAGACTTTTCAGAACATCACCCTTGTTCATACAGCATGAAAAGGGTCAAGGTTAAGTACCAAGTAACCTAATTTATAATCAAAACTTTCCTTTGGCATCAATTCAAAATCATTAACTAAAAGCACTGTATCAACTGATATAGGTATGGATTTTTTAAAACTCCAGCAAACCATCCAGAGGAACCTTCAAAATATATGTGCATTATGTCAATGACATGACGAATCAGCATCACTCAAATGATTGTGAAACAATGGCCCCATCCCAGTTTCTAATCTGGGTGAGAATTGTATCTGTAACATCCAGATTTTTAAAATCAGTGTCATGAGCATTTACTATGGAGCCATATTTAAAGTCATAAAATGACAAGTCAAAGTCTCCAATCATGATAAATTCTTGGAGTAGGGCCCATATATCAACAGTAGAATCATGTAATTTAGTCCTGCTTCCTTGAGCAGGGATTGAAAAGAGAGTGGGTGATTGCAGATCATAGTATGGAAATAGAGAGTGGAGTAAATTATAGCATGTGTCTAGACAATGTCAAAATCAAAATAAAATTATAAAATTCATAAACAGTTTGTTAATATTTTGCAAACAAAATAGTAACTTCTGAACTTATTTGAATAAAATATTCTTGCAACAGTGTAAACACATACATAGAATAATAGATGGAAGAAAATGATCTCCTTTCCCATTCTCTATGAGTGACTGTATTTCCAGTATACAATCTCTCTACTAGCACCTTGCGACTTGAAGTGTGGTTCTGAGACTAGCAACCCTTAGCATCACCCGGAATACTGTTAAAAAATGCAGAATCTGAGACCCAACCTCAGATTTACTGAGTAAGAATGTGCATTTTAGTAAGATCTCCAGGACATTCATATGCACATTAAATTTCAAGAAGCACTGCTCTGCCCTAGCACATAGTACCAAAAAAGAATATGGACATTAGTGAGCTTTTAAAAAGTCAATAAAACCGTGGCTATGATCATGTCACTGGAAGAAGATAACTTCTACTTTTTCCCTTGGTGCGTAGTTAGCTAGTTTTAAATGAAAACTAGTTTTAAATGGAAAAAAAAAAATCTCAACTTTTTTGTAAAGTCTTTTATGAACTCCCAGTTATATATTGCCCATTTTTAAAAATTTTCTAAGTTAGTAAATATTCCAAATGACCATAGAGTTAATTATTATTATTGAACTATACCACACCTTTATATTATGTGTTCTCAGCATTATTTTTTACATGAACGATGACCCAATTCTGTGTTTACATTTTCCGCAATTGTTTACAATTTAATGATTCATAAGACCAATAAGTAAGTATTTAGGGCATCTACAGGTGTTCACAACTTGTGGGTTCTGGATATATTATAGTATCCAAACATAAATAGAATTGGAACATTATAACTGAATTTAAAGAACAAGACCCCTAAGTAAGAATGAGGGGAGATATTTATGTTGTTTTTGTATTGTTTTGCTTTCAATGCTGTTTAGGCTTGGATTGTGTATAGTCAACAACGGTCTTTATCAGAGCGTCCCTCACCTGGTGTCTTCCAGCTCCCAAGTAGAAGCTAGATCTTACTGCGCAATATTTCAGCACTACGGACAGCGCCGAGGCACCTAATCCTCAAAGAGGAGGGGAACCGGTTGAGTTTGCGTAAGGGAGAAAAAGTGCAGCAGGGGAAAATAATTCCAAATGCCGCATGCAGTCTTCAGTTAAACCTTTCACTCCAGTCTTTCACATATCGGAGAGGGAAGACGTAAGAATTTAGTCTCTACTCCTCGACTGAGACTGAGGTCACCGAGCACAGCAAAATGCTCGCCGCACAGCTACTGATGCAGCTAGGAGAGGAAAACAAGGATTTCAACAATAAATTAACCCCCCACTGCCTTAGGAAGCGATATTGGAGACGAACTCCGATAGCTAATCTGCAGCATGTGATATGAGTGAAAATGTGCGCCTATCTTTTTTATTTATTTTTTCTTCTTTTTAGCAGATCGAAAGAACAGATAGAGCCTGTTGCTGCAGTGGCGGATTCTTTTCCCCCTCTCACTTCCCATTTCTTCTCTGCCTCACATACACACAGTCAAACGCCCTTACATACACACGCGCGCGCGAGCAAATATTTACACACTGCTACATCGAAGAAATGCATGCACATTTCCCTGCAAATACACTCGCTCGCACACACGTACTTCGCTGGCGCCCACGTCCTCTGCCTCTCACCGACAGATACATTTACACACGTAGGCCAGGAAAGCGCAAACCACGGTCCTGTGACTCCACGCAGGTTCCCAGGAAATGCCTTTTACATTATTATTGAACCGATCAGCAACCACAGACAAACCTGCCAACACTTAGGTCTACTCTCTGGATTTAATCTCCATGGCAACAAGCATGGAAGGTGAGACAATCCTGCCTGCGAAGTAACTTTCTCCCGGTTCCCTCCGCATTAACTGACAGGGTTCCAGTGCAGCATCAGATGAGAAGCATGTCCTCATCCTCTTGTATTTCTGAAACTAGGAAGCTGGAAAGGAGGTGGGGGGAAGGAGCCGGCAGGTCTGGTGAGTTCAAATTCTGAAGCAGAAAGAGCCCTAATGTTTCTGCTACAGCTGCTGCTGCCGCCGCCAAAAAGAAAAGGGAAAAAAAAATCATGTGTTGTGTGTGGGGGGTCAGTTTGTTGATGCTTCCCCCATAATGTTTTGTAGGATGTTTCCATGCTTCTTCAGTTTAATATGTCCAAAGAGAACTGGAGACAAACAAGGCAGAATGACAATGACAGTCTAGGTTTCTCTAGTGAGACATTTTGAGAATTTTCAGACAAGGTTTTCAGTGCTTGAAAGGAAGGAATGTCAAGAGCCCTTGAGGAGTCATCCAAAGATTTTCTTAAGAAGGAAATTCCCTTAAGGTTGAAATCTGCAAGGTTGGGGGCTGGATTCTGGCAGATCCCAAGTTTTCCGATACCTGGGAAGGCCTGAAATTTATGTACTTCATCATGATGAAGACATCTGGGTTTGTAATTTAAGGTTTTCCTTTGATTCCAACACATTCTGTTCTTAACGACTAATAAGCTCTGTGCAGATGTGGCCTCAGTAATGTTTCTTTTACCTCTTTACTTTTAACGAGATTTAATAACCTTGATATATGGTGTGGGGGGTGTATGTGTGTGTATGGGAGGAGTCATTCTTTTTCCAGCTTGGGTTTTCTTATGTCTCATTTCATGAAATAATAAATGTTCATATTATTAGCATTAGAGATTATTATATCTAATGACCAATATCAAAATACTTTTCACCCAGAACACCATATTCCATTATAATATTTCAGATTTGCTGTTTGGAATATCATTACTAGATAAATAAACAGGAAAAAAAAACCTGTTGATTAAAATAAAATACAGGAGGTTCTTTTTCTTTTAATAGTCACATACTTTTCAATATTGGTTCTGCAACTGCACATTGCTGCATGTAAATTAAATAATTATATGTTCCTGAAAAGTGAATTTTTATACCTCCAGTCAGTAAACTTATTTCATAGAAGAAACAAACATCACACACAACATTCATATTTTATGAAAGACTATATATAAGGTATAAAACTATTCTTATCTTTGCGGTATGATTTGTAAGACTTACCATAGAAAGATTTTTATTTATTGGCTAATAACTACAAAACAATTCAGTGAGCTTTGGGCCTTTGGGTATCCATAGGTATACCCTTGGTCCAATCTTATGACTAGTCAGGACTTATTAGACTTATTAATAGAAATCCCAGTTTCCATGAAGGAGATGATGGTGCTTTCAATGCAATTGCTCATTTCTAAAGTACCTAAACATTTATTCCAATAATATGACTTGAGGCAATATCTTATCATTTGCAATAGTCCTTAAATATTTTAACCATAATACATATAGACCCTGATATTTAAACTGTGCAATGTTGATAATTTTATCCCCCCCTTTTCTTTTCTGGTATAGCATGCTTAAAATAACATTTCCACACAATTTTACATTCCACTCTTTTTTGGAAAATTTATTTCTTTCTTCTTAACTATTTTTTTTCTCATAAGGGTTTATTTATTCATGGTTTTGTAACTTCATGGTCTAAATTTCTCTCATTTTTCTTTCATTTTCTATTTCCCAGTAAACAGGATATTAAAATGATGTTTTCCCTCTGAGGTAGGCATTAAAATGTCTGTTGTGCAGAAAGAATCTGCTGATTTTTTTTGCTTTTCCATCTCTTCCAGGGTTTAGAGAAACTGAAAATATATCTTTTGTCCACAGTTGTTGAGTAATTTTGGGTACTTATTAACTATGAAGAAATCAGTGTTGTAACTGAAGACCTATTTATTCTTGACAATATTTTGTTATTAACATTACTTTTATATCAGATGATGTTCTGTATCAATGGAAAGGTGCAAAGTTCAGCACACGTAGCAGTATATTCTCAAAAACTTTAGACTTGGTGATGAAATGAGACAAGTTGTTAATTTCACAGAGCAGGTAAAATGGAATGTTGGGGCTAATGTTTTGAAAATTTAGGCCTGAAAATACTGGTATTTCAGCTGCTACATACATGGCTTAAATTTCCAAGAGCATTTGTTTCCTGAACACATTGTTAAGCAATTGCTTCACTTTTAACTTATTTGCTTGTGTAGACACAATATGCAGCAATGGCCAGACTTTCTTCAACCTTGACTATTACTCATTCAGTTGTTCTCCTTGACCTGTATTTTGTTCTCATTTTTAGTGTAAGGTAGAATTTTAAGATAAATACAAAAGTTTAAGTTCTTCCTTTTCAGATGTTAATAAAACATCTGTTCTTTCTCAACCCAAATTTTTTGTTAAAAATGGGAAATTTCATAGTTCTTTGAACTCCCAGTGAATTTACTCGGCTCTGCTTTAAAAAACTGAATACATATATAGTCATGCCCTTGCTATTGAAAGTAATTTGTCTAATGATCTAAACTTCTGCACTTTTAACTTTTATACAAATAAAACTTTTCTGTCAAGTTTCCTTTACCACCTGACTCCATTTTCTCTTTAGCCATCATTCCTAAATCTTCTCAATTTAGTGCCCTTCCTGGACATTCAACTGAAATTTATTAAATAATGAAAAAATTTGGAATGGAAAACCCACAACTGTGTTTCAGTTCTTCGTTCCCATCACCACTGCAGAATTGGACACTCTTTACCCACACCTTTTAGAAACTCTAACCTCCTTTGTTCCTAGTGAACTTCCCACTAGATTTACTCATGTCTCTAATTACTCCTTATACAACTCCACTATCAGATCTGATTTTCTCCTTGTAAGAGACACATTCAATGAGGCTCATTGCTAGGCTTCTTCCATCTTCAGTGGTTTCAAGTACCTGCAAGTAGAACCTTAAGGGAATTACAACACAGTTGCCTTTTGAATCAAACCAGAAGTAGATCTGACTTCCTACAGGATAATACTTCGAATATTTGAATGCAGATATTGTCTTCCTCGATTTTCCCTTTCCTAGGCAAATCTCAGCCGTTCTTTCCACGTCTTAAATTTTGATCTGTGATGTTTTGATGCTTCTATGTATTGGACTCTCTCTGTCCTGGATGCATTCTTCTACACAAACTTTATTTGACAATAAATGACCTTCAGGTATTCTCCCCACCAGCTATTTATGCTAGACAAAATTATCTAGATTAATTTATTTAAGGCTGCCTGTTAAAGTGTCTACTATGTGCCAGATATGAGCACCATGAATTCACTAAGTTCAGAACAAAACTCTTCATTTACTTTCTAAATTTACACTTTGCTTGTCTTTCTCTATTATGGTTAATGAAAGCGCTATTATTACACTTGTCTAGCCTTAGTAGAGCGGCATTATCTTTGACGCCTCTCTATCCATGGCCCACTCCATTCCACCAGTCGATAAATCCTAGCTCTCATATCTTTATAAATATTTTTCAAACCCATTCCCTTTTCCATACATTTACCTCCTAGTCCAGGCCCTCATTGCTTCTCACCTGGACCATTTCTTTTCTACGATGTTCCGTCCCTGAAATCTGTCTAATTCAGTGTCATCAACAACCACTCAAGCTTTTAGCAAATAAATTTCAAACTCATCCTGACAGTTAAGATATTTCACATTTTGGCTTCAACCTACCTTTCCAATATTTTGTTTCCTATACTCTCCTTTGCTTGGGCCAAATTGCTCACTATCCTCTGGACAAATCCAGCACTTTTCTGCCTTCATATTTATTGTCATGCTGTTTGCTTCTCCACATACCTCAATCCTCTGTGTGTCAAAACTCAGCTCAAATACAATCTCTTACCAAAAAAAAAAAAAAAAGAAGAAGAAAAAAAATTTCTTGATCCCTAAATGGGTGAAATCTCTATTCCCTCTAAATTTGTTTATCCTCTTTGAATCTAATTTTTATCAAGACATTGAAGATAATATTTACCCTGTATTGTTGTTATAGAGATTAAATAAAATAACATACAAAGCAGTGTTTGGTACTCAGCATGTGTTAAATACAGACTTATTTCCTTTGTAGAAGGCTTTGTAGAAGCCTACACTTTTTTATTCTTGTTTGTACATGGATCGTCCCCCTTACAAGCTGGAACCTCTTTGAATAGAGAGGTCCATGTCTATTAGAACATATTAGCAACTGAATAAATATTTTTGCATGGAAGTATAGTGAATAGTATCACTTTCCATATAGACTGACCAATGAATAATAATAATGTTATTATTTTCTATCATTTGGACCCCATTCAATTTAAGATTACATTTGCTTTTTGAAGTAAACACTTCACATCTTTGGCTCATATTGACTTTTCATTAATTGAAACTTCAATATTAACATGAACATCCAAGTAAATTCTCCTCTATCTGGGGTTGAAGCACCTCACTCCTTCTCACTTAAATGCAGAACTTTAGAAGTGTTTCTATTAAATTTTATGTTCTGGTTTCAATCCAGAATTCCAATCATCAGAATTGTCTTGAATCTTGACTCTGTGAGCTACCATATAGTTTTCAGCCAAATTTTGTGCCAAATTTAGTAATTGTAACTTCAATGTCTTTCTTCAGCCTAGTCAATGTTTAAAAACTAAAGAGGATGTAGATAGAATTAAACCTTTGTGGTACTACAATGGAGAGCTCTCTCTGATTATAGGAACCAATATTTATTGGGAACACTTTCGAGAACTGTGACTCTACATAAAAATACTATTATCCAGGCTATTATCCAAATACATCTTCCCAAAAAACATATAATGGGACACTGTTAAATGCATTGCTGAAATCACTAAACGATGTCCTTGCTATTTTCCTGATTCCCCATGTTAGTAGTAAATTTTCAAAAAAGGAAGTAAATTTGGCATTACATCTTATTAAACTCATGTTAACTTTTAGTGACTTCTTAAATGCTGCAAATTAACTGTTAAATAATTAACTACGGACTTGTAACACAGATTAATTCCAAGTTACCAATATGCAATTTTCACAATTTCCCATCACTTTTTCTGAAAATGAGACATTTTTCCACATCCATACTTTTGGCAGCACTCTCATACTAGTCAAGAATTTCTCAAAGGTTTTGAAAGGTTTTTGCAGATGCAAGTTATAAATCATCTTATCCTGAGAGTTTTCACTTATCTGTGACTAAACAATATTCTACTACATTCTTGTCTTTTATTGTTTGATATTTTGGTCACTTCTAAAGACCATTCCACATTGGTTAAAAATACAGAAGTAGATTAAGTAGTTCTGCCCACTTTGTCATCCGATACCATTACACCATCTTGTTCAAGTAGGGACTTTAATCATTCATTAGTCAATTTCTTGATCTGAATATATTTTATATAAAATCCTCCCACCTCAAAGCCTTTGCAATGGCTATTTTCTCAAATGTCAATGCTCTTCCTCCAGATACTGTCATGGCTCCATTCTTGACATCATTCAAGCTTCAGGTTAAATGTTGTCTCGCTAGGGAGGCCTTTGCTGACCTCTAATTAAAGAAGTTCCCTTTTTCCAACATTATTCTCTTTCCTCTTAACTTGCTTTGCTTTCTCTCATAGCATTTATGAATACTTGAAATAACATGCATAGGTAGATAGATAGATAGACAGATAGATACACAGATAGATAGACAAGTATTTTAAATATACTTGTGTCTCCACCACCAGGATATAACACTCATTATGTAAGGTATACATTATTATCTAGTTCACCACTATAGCATCAAGAACAGTACTGAAACATAGCAGATACTCAATATATATATATATATTTGTTCAATGATGAATTAAAATATTATTGCTATATTTATTATTATATATTACCTTAAGCTCATTCAGTTCTTTAGAATTCCTGACAGTATCCCTAAAGTTTTTGGTCACTTTTCAGCATTAGTCTCTGTTACACTGCATTTTTCTAATATATTTATACCAACAATAGAGAGCCAAAGAGACCTTGTGAATTATGTTTAAAGCCATGAAACAACCATCTATTTATTCTCCCAAGATAGAATAAAAATTGCTGACTTGAATGACTTACGAGCAGTGGCTCTGTACGTCCATTCATTGTTTGTATCCCTACCTGGTTCCAAAATCCTTTGAAGGATCTTAATTAAGTATCTTTGAAGTACCTTACCCTTCTTAGCTAAGTGTAGCAGCAGTAAAGTAATAAAGAGGGCAGGGGCAGAGGAAGAAGGGATAATTTTAACAGACATCTTAAGCTAATCAAAGTCACTACAACTGAATACAAATTTTAACTCTATACTTTCTGGTAGTCAACACCAAAATATTATGATGGCTACATATCTTTCCTTAGACAATAAAAGGCAACTCACAAAGTTTTTAGAAAAGATCTGCTTTCTCTACTTTTGAATGCTACAAATTATGTGAGTCCTTCAGGGAATATTGTATTAATCAATCTGATTTTAAAAAAAGAAAAAAACAGAAATACTGAACTCTGAATGAGCTGGTGAATTTTGATATTTATCCTCAAGGCCAGTTTTTTTGAAATTGAATAAAAGTTTTCTTGTTCCCTATATTTTAACGAAAGTTATTTTTATGTTCTGGGTGTTTAAGACTTAGGCTTTTTAAAGCCAGAACTTTATTCATCAAAAATTACATTGTTCAATAAATTTAGTTTAATTCAATTCAAATATTTATTGAATACCTACATTGTGCCAGGAATTGTGGCCACTACTTAAGAAGTAGTTATTTTTCCATAAAAAATGATAAGTAACTGTCCACAGATTGTCTAAGACACTAAAAACAAAGCATTATCTGGTATATGTTAAACAAATTATAATATAAAATATAAAGGATTTTGTATTTCTAACGAGGAAGTTACCTTGTTTTGACTTAATAGTAACAAATGAGTGTGCTATTGCTACAGCTAGAAAACACCTCTTATTTTTATTTGGTTGGTTGGTGGATTTTAATAAGAATAACAGAATCTAGAGGATTAATCACTGGCTGAGAGCCAACTTAACAATGCTTAACTCTTCTAATGATTAGCTATCAGCCTGTATTTTTGCTTACATTATGATTTTAAAAACACATAAATAAATTTAGCTAACATCTTAACTATACTTAATTTAGGCTATTTCTACATGATGGTAAAATGAACTAGCTTTAAAATGTACAGATTATTTAAGCTGCCCAGATGTTTTAACTTTTGTCATCATTTAACCAGACTCCGAGACAGAGTTTAGTGTGCAGGATGTTTAGTAAGTAGTGCCCTTGAGCTCAATCTCTGTGGAAGAGAGGGGTATTTAGCAGGAGTAGGCAGAAATTGAGCTGTGATTTGGAACCAATGACAGCCTTGGTTTACACCAGATAGAACTCTAGACCCAGAATGGTCCTTCAGAGTTGTGCCCCTTTGGGTCAAGATAGCCAGGTTTTTTTTACTGTCATATCAACCAGTCATTGAAAATGGTCTGCCCTAGGAAGTGGCCTGACCTTGGTGAGGCAGCTCTTTGCTATCCGGGCAATCTGTGTAAGGGGCTCACAGTTGAAGACTATCTGCTGGCAGCATTCCCAGATGCTGGGCAACAAGTCCTTCATTGAAGAGAGTCTGCTGGGCACACCAGTGTCTACCAGTAAACCACTCTTATTGCTTCCTCTTACGCACATATCCCCTGAAATATCCTAATGGCATATGTAGCCTAGCAAGGTCATGGTTCTAGTAAAAAAATAATTCAAACAAGTTACTTGGCTGAATCAGGCAGTTACTTGGCAAATGTTTGGTAATCACCAAATGGAAACATCATGTTTTTCAGTTTCTCCACCCATTAAACAAAGGAACCACAAAATGTATGGATCGCAACAAAAGACTTTCAATTGATGAAAGCAATAAAATTAGAAGTTTAGTTTAAAAAAATGTTCTAGTTAAGTCCCAAGATCATTAGCTATTCAGTCCAGTCTCCTATGCCTTCTATGGGATAAATTGGACAACAGAGCTGTGAGGGTAAATGGGATCGGATATATGGTGATGAAAAGAGAACTGAGTCTAGGTGGTGAACACACAATGTGATATATATAGATGATGTATTACAGAATTGTACCCTGAAATCTATGCAACTTTAGTAACAATTGTCTCCCCAATAAACTTGAAAAAAATAAAAGTTGTACAACAAGAATTCTATCTTCAGAAAAATCACTCTGAGCCACTTAAGTGATCCTAAATTTTAAAAAATAAAGTATATTGACTATTAGGGCAGAAAAAATGATTTTGTGGAAAGAAATTCAACAGAGATGTTTGAAACAATATTTTTTCTTTTATTAAATAAAAAAATCAAATAACCAGCAAAGCCCAGAATGTACTCAATATTTCTGACACTTAAGGTTTGAAGATTAAGCCTCTTTGTATTCCTAGCCACTATAAGATAACATATTGCTTGATATTAACTGGTGTGTTAGTTGGTAAATAATTTTAGAAGCTACAGGCTTGTTCTTATTAATTACTCCCTTTCTCTACTCCTTACCTCCCATTCTAAAAAAAAAAAAAATACTGAAGGGCCAGTCATTTTAATAAACATAGTTCTTAAAAATTATTAGAAGAAGCAATAACCAAACACACACAAAAAAAAAACCTAAATGAAACAAAATGACAACAAACAAAAATGAAAGCACTAACAATCTATCATTCTCAGTTATTGGATGGCAAGATATTTGATGACAGTTCTCTCAAGAAGGGTGGATGTGGGTTAGTAACCACTGATTTAATTGACTGATTTTAATTTTAATTAACATTAAGACATCAAATGGGATTTTTTGTTTGTTTGTTTGTTTCAACACACTCTTTTCCAACACTTTTGTTCTAGTTTTAGAATCTTAGTGTAGGAGGAACTTAGATGTGGGAATCTGATGGGAAGAGGACTGAGGAGCTGGCCTAGAAGCTGAATTTTCATAGAAGACACACTGTTTAACTTAGATTTTATGTTTATTTAGGGTGTTCTGAAAGCTAATGGAGATGATGGAGAGATGGCTAATGGTCCACAGTGGCTTGTTACTTGCAAGATGCTATGTTGGGTACTGCACTTACAAACAAAAATTTAAAAACACAATTTGTCTTTTAAAGAAATCACAATTTAGTGTTTGGAGTAGTAGTAGAAAAGAAAATAATTCTAAAAGTTAAGGGATGAAAAAGAGAGAAGACATTAAAGGGATCAGAATCTGTATCAGACAAAATGGCACCAGAGATAGAGCTTGAAACATGGACTTTAGAGAATTTGACGAGCTCACATCTTGTGCTTACTTGTGGTATTATCTACACATGGCAAAATTAGATCACAATTCAGGTCAAAAAAGCTCTGGCCTAACCACTTTGAAATACTTTTAATTAAAAACTTCTCGGATTAATTATTTGAATATTTACCTTCACACTTGATTTTATATTTAGTGTTATGTAAGTACTGTTTTATGTGTTCACAAAGGCAATTCTGTAATTTCTACAATAGAAGTAGCATCTCCAATGCTAATTTGAACCTGATTCATATCTGATGTTTTCTAACATCTTTTGTGAGTTTAGTCAAGAAGGTTTGAAAAATGCCAGATTTTATAGAACAAGTACCTGCCCAATACCACAAATGGATAAAACTAAACTGATTCCAATTTTGTATCTAGGCCAAGAGGTGACTGCAGCTGGAATTCTGAAGAGCCACCAGGATGTGACAGTGAATAATGAGTAGTACCTATTGTGGCAACTCTTCAGCTAAGATGAGTGTCAACGAAGTATCAGCTTTCTCATTGACTCTGGAGCAAAAAACTGGCTTTGCTTTTGTTGGGATTTTGTGTATTTTCTTGGGACTTCTGATTATCAGATGCTTCAAAATCCTGTTAGACCCGTACAGTAGCATGCCTTCCTCTACATGGGAAGATGAAGTTGAAGAGTTTGATAAAGGGACATTTGAATATGCACTTGCATGACAGCACCAGCTTTATGGATTTTAGCATTATGCTATCGGGACTCACGGTGGATACAACTGTAATTACCTTGAGCGTGCTGGAGAGAGGCTCATTTCATTCACTGAATTCAATAAATGTGTGTGGTTAATTTATCCACCATGGTGTAAATGATAAACGATTATTGGGTTTCCTCACTTTCCTCTGTCTTCCGTATTGAGGTTCCCAATGAATACAGCAGAAGATCACTCCAACCATATGTACCATCTTTATTCTTATCTCATACATCTGCCTTAAATCTCTGTTTCCTTTTGTGCTAATGAACTGTGCTAGAGGCTTCCTGCTTCTGCCCTTCGGCAATGCCTAGACACCCTCTCCACATTCCTGACTTCAGCCCCCCAGTGTTAAAGACCAGGTATCTTAAATATAAGGCACCCTCAGTCCAAAGAATAAATCAAATATGATTTTCCTAATCATAGCCATTGGTCAAAAATGAATATGGGTGAAAAAAATCTCACAAAACTAATACACAAATCCTGAAAGGAGTCGCAGGCCCTAAAGGCCCCCAAATCTCACAATGCTCTGACCCTCTAGTTATTCTTCTAGACTCTCTTGCAATAAAAGCCCCTAGCATGGGATCCAAACCAGATTTGCTTCATACTGATATTTTCTCCTTCTCCCCTTTTATAAACAGTACAAAAAGGGAGTTTCCAGCATGACCTAGTGGAAAGAGCATTTTTCCAGAAATAAGACGTCCAGTCCCACCCTGCCCTGATTAGAGCTATGCAGACTTGGTTAAGTCATCTAATCTCTGTGGACTTCAGTGAGGAAGCTAACTAGAGGATTTTTAATGTCCCTTTCAATCCTAGTTTCCTATGAACTCTACAAACATTCCTGGAAACCCAGAGATCTGAGATGAATGAGGACTTAAGATGTTATGAAAACATTTTTAGTTTAGGAAGCCAAACTCAGAGATTTGATTTCTAATGTTGATCCAGCCAAGAAGAAGCTTTAGGACCTAAAGTTACCTAAGGGGGAACTTATTTTCCACATCTGCAAAACAAGGATAAAGAAATCCATTCTGCATATCTTGCAGGAATATTGAGAGGACCAAGTGACTTACAATGAATGGAAGAGCATTTGAACCCAATTTAAACATACCTTGTTACCATTACTTATAATCCTCACTGGTAATAGTAACAGAGGTTCTCAAACCTTAAGAAACAATGATTTAGTGTCAATTGTTCACCCTCTCTAGTCTTCATTCTCTTCATTTGATAAGTAAAAAGATAGAGTTTTATAATTTTAAAATCCTTTCCAGCTACAAAATTCTGACTCTCTATGATCACTGAATGTAGGAATAGCAGGAGATAAATAAATACAAAAAAATTTGTGTCACTTGAGAACACAGAACTGCTGAACATACCAAAAAAGAATAGCTAATATACATATATTGAGAGTTAACACTAAATTAGGTGCTTCCCACTTATTGTGTGATTTGCTACCCTTATCAACCCTTGAGTTTGGTATTACTATTGCCATTTTATTATCTACATTTTGTAGATGAGGAACTGAAGTTGACAGAGACTAACTAACTTCCCAAAGTCACCAAGCTTGAGAGTGGTTGTGTTAGAAATTGAACTTGGGCAATCTAATGTCAGAGTCCTTGTTTGTAAACACTCTGCTGTACTCCGACACTGCCCTCAACACTTCTACATATCTTACAAACACAGTTATTGCTCAGGTCTATGGTACTCCAAAACCAGCTGTCTCAGTGAGATGCCCTGGTACTTCCTATCTCCTAGTAGATTTAGAACACATCTGTGTTGGCTATGGATCTTCTGGAACAAATCCACATGTCACCAAAGCTCTTTGAACCCCAGTAGGTACAGGAGGGTTGGCCTGAGACATCTGGTAGCCAGTTAGTAATTTGGCCCAAGAACACCTCATTGAACCATGTCAGTTGGACACACTGAAATTTGCATATGCCAGGACACTAGGCATCTCCTTTGTGATCCAGGCTTGTCAAGTACTCACTAAGACATATGTCCAAGACATATGTTCCATTTGTCTCCCAGGGAAGACACCCACCAAGATGCTCCATTTTGGTCTCTAGACCATAACAAAGCCAGATCTTTATTTCAAAAAGAAAAAAGGCCCGAAAACCAAAAGACAAGAAAACTTTATGAAGTATGAACATTATTTCAGAAAGTTCAACATCCACAAGCTTTTTCAGACATCATCAACTTCACTGTAATGTTATTTAAATCCCTCTAAAGAGGAATTCTTTTAACCAAAAGTGCCTTCAACCATGGCATTCATTCATGCCTTATAGCAGGGAAAGGAGGAGAAAGAGTGGTCAGTATCTGTATTTTCAGAGCAAGAAACAATATGAAAGATATAAAAAGGCTAATTAATGTATGGATACAACATAAAGACTTCCTGAAATGCGAAGCCTTCTAAGGACAGACGTCCAATGTCATAGCCAGATCCTCCCCTAGCTGCCCCTTCACAAGAACTGTGTCAGGGAGAACAAGAGGAAAGATAGAGGAGCATACCTCCAGACAGTTTCCTCATGTTACCTTACCCACCTGTCTGAAATACCTAAATTGGGTTTACCTTTCAAGGTTGGCTTTATGGATGGTGTAATTTCATCCATATCCCCCAAACCATCTTCCATCTGCTCCAGGATGTCTGAATCCCATAAGTAGAGAACAAGACTTTCACTTCAGTTAGAGATAAAAGGCTTAGAATAAAAAGGTCTGCTTGATGTAAGACCAAGACTAAAACTAATTCACTCTACACTCTAGTCAAGCAGTCAGTCAGTAAGAAAAAAAGAAATTGACCATTATCAAAGGGCATTCACAGTCATTGGTAGAGTAAAAAAGTTAGGAAATAAATAGGTAGATCATGTGGTAATTCTATGTTTTTATTAAAGTAGAATTGTATGCAATATTATATTAGTTTCAGGAATAGTGATTCTACATTTATATACCATACAATGTTATTACCACAATATCTCTAGTAACTATCTGTCACCATACAAAGTTATTATGACATTATTGACTATATTCCCTGTGCTATACATTACATCCCTATGATTTATTTATTTTATAACTGAAAGTTTGTACTTCTTATTCCCCTACACCTTTTTTCACCCATCCCCCCACACCCTTCCTCTCTTGCAACCATCAGTTTGTCCACTCCTGGTATACAACCCAAAGAATTTAAACAGGGTCTCAAAAAGATATTTGTACACCCATGTTCTTAGCAGCATTATTCATAATAGCTAAAATGTGGAAGCAACCCCAGTGTCCATTGATGGATGAATGGATAAGTAATAGTGGTATATAGATACAATCGAATATTTATTATTCAGTCTTAAAAAGGAAGGAAATTCTGCTATATGAGAAAACATGGATGAACTTAGGGACATTATGCAAAGTGAAATAAGCCAGTCACAAAAAGGAAAATACTGTACGATTCCATTTACATAAGGTACTTAGAGTAGTCAAAAATCATAAACACAGAAAGTATAATGGTGATTGCCAAAGATGGGGAAGGGAAGAATGGAGAGTTATTGTTTAATAGTTACAGAGTTTGTTTTCAGGATAAAAAGAGTTATGGGGATGGATGGCAGGGATGACTGCAAAACAATGTGAAGTATTTAATGTCACTGAACTGTATACCTAAAAACAGTTAGAGTAGTAAATTTTATGTTAAGTGTATTTTATTATTAATACAATGAAAATGCAAAAGCAAAAACAAACAACAACTAAAAGCCTGCCTACCAGGGACAGAGGATATAAAACATGTTCATTTTCAACCCCCCCCCCCCAACAAAATTGTTTTTAAAAGAAAGAAAGAAAGAAAGAAAGAAAGAAAGAAAGAAAGAAAGAAAGAAAGAAAGAAAGAAAGAAAGAAAGAAAGAGAAAGAAAGAAAGAAAGAGAAAGAAAGAAGAAAGAAAGAAAGAAAGAAAGAAAGAAAGAAAGAAAGAAAGAAAGAAGAAAGAAAGAAAGAAAGAAAGAAAGAAAGAAAGAAAGAAAGAAAGAAAGAAAGAAAGAAAGAAAGAAAGAAAAGAAAGAAATGGGCAGGCTCCCGAAAGCTGGCCAGTGTTGAAGGGAAGGGAGACTGGAGGTGGCAGAAGTAATCACAAGCCAGTCCACAGCTCCTGTCCAGGGCCAGTGAATAGGACTTGTTTTGGGTCTCAGCCTCATCTCAGCTGATTTAAATAACCAGCCCCACCAGGCTGAATCTGAAATGTGTCTAATTCCTATGCCTGACTACCTTCTACATGGGGAGTCAGAACCCTTTGTAGAAAGAACAGATAAATGCTCTCGATATTTAAGAGCAGAAGGAATTATAGTTGCGTACTTGTGATTCTGTCTCTATATCTGATACAGCCTCATGACACCATGTTTCCCTGAAAATAAGACCTAGCCGGACCATCAGCTCTAATGCATCTTTTATAGCAAAAATTAATTTAAGACCCCGTATTATATTATATTATATTATATTATATTATATATTATACTGGGTATTTAGATTAGATTAGATTAGATTAGATTAGATTAGATTAGATTAGACCCGGTATCATATCATATCATACCCGGTCTTACATTATAATAAAATAAGACCGGGTCTTATATTAATGTTTGTTCCAAAAGACGCATTAGAGCTGATGGTCCAGCTAGGTCTGATTTTCGGGGAAACACGGCATTAGCCTGACTGATTAACATGACACCTGACAAAGAGCATCTAAGGAGTTTTACTTAAGTACCTCCAGACCACTTTCTACAATCTTGAATCTGTTCACCAACCTACCTTTCCCTCTATTTTAAAAGGTATAGTACCTATTCCAGGCTCTAATGATGCACCCCCGAATCTTCGATGTGACTAAATAAAAGTCACCAATTGTAAATATTGCTAAAATAGTAAAAGCGAGTGCTAAGCATAAACTAAGTATAAACAGGTGCTTTTTCCAAACCCTCTACACAAATTGACTCATTTTATCCTCACAATAATTCTACAACAAGGTAGGTACCATTATTATCCACAACTGTATTTTACAGATGAGAAAAATATGGCAGAGAGACTGCGTCATTTGCCAGAGATCACACAGTTAGAAAGTGGCAGGACTAGGATGGGAATTGAGCATTCTGACTCTAGAGACTTGCTCTTAACCACTGTATCATACCACAAACATGCTGCCCAGGCCACTGGAACTCACTTGGATAGTTTCGCATAGAACACTAGGAGGATTCATTCAGTCATACCAATTGAAAACCATAACAGGACCCGCAAGGAGAGATTGTTTGTGCTGTCTTAATAATCACCACCTCACAGAGTTGAGCAAAACATTTCCCACAGTAAAACTCAAAAACCGGGTTTGATAGAAATGCTTTGCCACAGGGAGACAAAGAGGTCATTTAGCAGTGCCACTGGGAAACTTACCCACAGTTTGATTTCTTCTTGAAAGTGTTTTCCCACTAGGTAGAAATATTTTCCATAAATCATGGATTCTACTCTCAATCTGCTTACTTCCCATGCAAAGAAGAGCCAAAGTGAGATGTACAAAGATAAAATAATCTCAAACACCATTTTCTAGTTATAAAGTATAGAAACTATCCCAGGAGAACAGTATTTTGCTACATGTGCTGAACAATAGGAGGTCATTAGGAATCATGTGAACTACGATGACGGGATTTGATTTATTCAGTTCCAAACAACTGAAGTACTGCTCATATTTTCTTAGGTGATTGCTGTTGAATAATATAACTCCCCTTATGAATTAAAGAAACTTTATTTTACTTCCTGTCTAAAAGGATTAATGGTTTACTACTAGTTACTTGTTGATGTAGTACTTAAGGTTCCTCAGGGCTAATGACTGGGCAGGACTTACAGTATTATTCCAGGCCAATCATTGCTCAGTCATCTCTTTCAAGGAAGACTCTAACCAATAGGAAGAAGCCTAAGGTTCCAAGGGGGAAAACTAAGTGCCCCATATATGCCTGGGTGATGCTGAAGCAGGTTACACTTCCTGAGAAGAAGGTTCCTGGTTGATAAGGTAAACATTTCTGGACAAGGTAAAAAAATTACACTTAATATTATGTCATAAAGTAGATTCTAAGGAGTAGAGGAAAGGCAAAGATATCAAGAACTATGAAGAGAAGTGGGATGTTCTATAAAAACTAAAGAGATAACAGATTCACTTACAATTTCCCCAGGAAAGGTTATTTGAGAATTGAAGTTGAGATTTCTTTTTTAATTCAAAGAAATAACTTTAATAATGTCAAGAGAGAGGCAGCTTTCTGTTTGTATTTATCTATCTTTCCAGAACTTTCTTTGAAAAGCCAAATTTTAAGGTATGAATGAAGAGATATTATTCTAATGGGAAAATGTTCTAAGATGGGTTATACCATGGATTATGAAATTAATCATATGGTCTGTTTATCTGGCAGTCAAATATAAACTTCTCGATAAGACTGAGAATGTTTCACTAAAGAGAATCAGAAGAGCATGATTATTTTACATAAATCTAGCACACTACTTTATTAAGGACCGTGATTTATTTCCTTACCCTGAATACTCGTATGTTATTTTAAAGGTTTTATAACAGCATTTGTAAAACAAATTTATGAGCATATCAAACATTTTGAAGGCTAGCAAAATAACCGAGTATTTACAGAAACATCATCTTGACAGAACGTATTTTTATAAACTAACAAGAATATAAATTTCTAGAAGTTTTAAAAATATTTTAAAATCATATATATATATATATATATATATATATATATAATAAAATACTTCACAGCTTCAATATTGAGTATTGTGAATGAGCTGTGTTTCTGGCTAAGAATATTCTCATCAGCTTCTACTGTACTAAATTGGTAGTTACATCTTTTCTAAAGTCATATTTAATCCAATTGCACAAAGTCCAAGCAAATATTACAAACACAGGTAACATTTTAATGACTCCATTGGAGATTCTGTTTGCTGAAGCAAGTCCCCAGTTATTTATTATGGGATTTAATTGCTCAGGTGATTAAGATGCCTGGACAGGTAATTTTTAATGAAATGAATTTAAAACTGCATGTCTTGTGAAAGAAAACTGTTTCTTCATACCCCCACTCCTACTTAAATATATTTATATTCCTTGGAACAAGTTTAATTTTCTTTTTCAATGACAGCTTTGAAGAACAATGTGAAGATTGTATAGGAGACAATACATCAAGAATCTGCTTATTGAATTCTTCTAGAACAAAAGCCAGAAACTCACTAATTAAAATACTTTAGTGTTTATTTTGAGGAGGAAATATATAGATTTTTTTAAAAAACAACCATAAAGTAGATAGTTTAGTCCAAAAAAAAAATCCAGTTTGGAAGATGTCACTGAACAACTCTTCCAACGTATTTCTGGATTCAGTGCCCAGTAATACCAATCGCTTTCAAGTTAATGTCATACCCGAGAGCCATGAGAGCAGTGCAGCAGCGGCTAACAACACCGACCCTCCACATTATGAGGAAACTTCTTTTGGGGATGAAGCTCAGAACAGATTCAGAGTCAGCTTTAGGCCTGGGAAACAGGACTGCTATGACAATTTCCTCCAAAATGGAGAAACTGCTAAAACAGATGCCAGTTTTCATGCTTATGATTCTCACACAAACACATACTACCTACAAACCTTTGGCCACAACACCATGGATGCTGTTCCGAAAATCGAGTACTATCGCAACACCGGCAGCGTCAGTGGGCCCAAGATCAACCGACCCAGCCTGCTTGAGATTCACGAGCAACTTGCAAAGGTAAGCTTAAGGGCACCAGCAGGTATCCTCCCTTCTTCACTCAGGTGATCTCCTGCTCTTTAATAACACTAGAAATGTAAAGGCTTCCAGTGGTGGGTCTACTCCAAACTATCCATCTTACTCACATGAATGTGCCTAGTTCCCAATAAACAGAAAATACACAAAAGTGTTTCACAAATGTTTACTGAGGACAGAGACCTAGCAAATTGAATCTGAAAGTTAGGCAATATGTTGTATCTTGTTTATAATTGTTGTCTATTCAATTCACATTTGGTTCAACATGCCAAACTGAATACTAAGCTAGTTCACCTTAATATTAACCCCTCTACAACAGTTGTGGAAAAAAAAAAAAAATCCCTGATGCTTGCTGTAGTCAATACTGTGGTGACAGCCTTTAGTGCACATGGGTATTTTTATATTCTTTAAAGAGACAGCAGAGTTTTATAAGATTCAGCACTTTATCCCTTTCTTCTTCGAAGTTTTGCCTCAGGATCCTGAGTGCACTTAAGTATATAAAAGTAACTAAATTAAATTTAAGTACAGAAGCAGCAGATGTGGCTAAACTTTTTATTATTTAAGGAATATAGCCAAAGTTCCCAAATCAGCCAGAAACATGAGGCAGCACTTTTTCTAATCTTGTAGCAAATCATTTATAAGCTTAGTAGATTTCCTCTTCCATAGCTTGCTCTAAAATATGTTGATGCACTTTATCTTCCTGTTCTGGAACACAGTTAGGAATGAATATCATTCTTTATGCATATAATTACTTGCTAAGAAGAATAATTAGCTGTCACATATCCACATGTAATTTACTCTTGCCCAAGTCTTAAAATAAGGAAAAAAAAATGATGGAAATAATTTCTTTGATATTCATTCATTCATTCAACAATTGTTTTTGGGTAACCATTTAATACAAATGGTTACCCACTCCAGGGATTCTAGGACTACTGCACTCGTGAGAGATGCTAATGAAGGTGAAAATCTCCCTTTAGTTTCTGATCATCCTTCTTTCTACAAGGAAGCCCATCTCCACAACTTGTTCTCCTTGGCTGTTCAGGGTCCCTGACTCTGGGTCCTACCGCCAGAGACTGAGTGGCTTCCTGAGGAGTAGCCCATGCTCTGAAGTCTGTACTGTTATTCCTTCTCCCCACCAAACCTTACTTGTCCTGTGTACTGTATGGCAACACTCTGCTACAGCGCTGGTTTCTTTGTGGAAACAAGATTTAGATTTTGTCTGGGCTGTTTGATGCTTTCACCAAGAGAAGTTAGCAATGTGTCAGTGTCAGACAAAATGACAGCCCCCGTGAATATTTTTAAGAAGAAGGCCAATTTGAAGCTCCCGAAATCAGACTGAGGTATCACTTTTCTATTTAAGGGAAAAGGAAAGGAGAAGAGAAAAAAGGAAGATGAAAAGAAGGCTGAGAGAAGAGGGCACAGGGAACTTCTAAGATGTGGGAGGGGAAGAAAGAGAAATTGAAGGTATTATAAAGAGATTTTAATTCATTCTGAAGAAGTAAAATAAAGCAAATTCCTTTCCAAAAAAAAAAAAAGACCTGAAATTCTATTCCACCATACTCTACCTCTTTACACATGATAATTTTTAAAGCTGCATCCTTCATAAAATTGTGATCAAAATTTAAATATTCTCATTCACCCTCTTCCCCAACTTACAACAAAAGAAAATTTTAACTCCATTAGAAAGGAAATGGAGTAAACTCACATTGTTCTTAGGATTGATATTCAGGAGAGAGAGAAGAGTAGCTTATTTATAATTTCTAAAGCAATAACATGTAAATCATTATATAAGGGGAAAAAAACTCTGGGGGAACACTGTTAGAAAGTCATCTAAATGGACACAAAGCTAGAATGCATTAGCTGCATTTGACAGATTTGATAGCTGTTTGCGATATGGTATTGTTTTCAAAGGATAAAATGAGACTAAGGACATAACGTGGACTTAAAGCACTTTTTTTTCTCATATACAAAGGAATGGCAAATTAAATAAATTAAAAATTAGGTTTGGGTTCAATTCCCTGCATAATTCTGAATGAGCATAGTAATAAGTAAACTCTTTTTATGAACTTGACCCTGACTTATCTAGGGTTATTCGTCTTGATTAAATCATTCAGAAGTATCTGCATAGCCAAACTGGGAGCAGATACAATCACAGAACCTACAAATGGCGCATTCCCATAGCCAGGACCACTCTAGTGTTGCTCAACTTGTAGGGGCATGACTGCCTCTCCATATGTCCTGCTCCTGTGCTATCCTTTGACTTCACACATTGACAGTCAAGGCCTTCTTCAATTCATCTCTTTCTTCCTTTACAGTGGAAAGTAATTGACATAGCACAAGTTTGGCGATCTTTTTTGAATCCATGATTATATTGCTTTAAAAAAGCCACATAGCAAAGGGATATAAAGTACAGCATAGGGAATATAGTCAATAATATTGTAATAACTATAAATAGGGCCAGATGCGTACTAGAATAATCACGGGGGATCACTATGTAAACTATGTAAATGTCTAACCACTATTCTGTACACCTGAAACTAATATAAAACAATATTGAATGTCAACTGCAATTGAAAATTTAAAAAAAGAAATTTTTAAAGTACTTACTAAGCACACTATTTACATTATATAAAGCTTACTTACCTGACAACTAAGCTTTATTAAGACAACAAACTATATAGTTCTAGAGAACAGATTTTTTTAAATCCAAATATTGAGATTCATTTTCATTATTACTGATTTAATCCAATCCTTAATCATTTTTACACATTAATCAGAATATCTTTAACAACTATTTTGAAGTCTTTTTTTTTTTAGATTTTGGCTCAATATGGAAACAGTTCTAAGATTTTATTAACTACTAGAATTTGTTTTGACTGTAAAAAATCAAAGCCATATAGGAATGGTACATTCATACTAAATGGCAGGACATATTTAGTCAGAAACTAGTTGGAATTTGTGCAAATTGTGGTTATAACTTCCAAATCAGAAAAAAACAAATTACATGACAAGTTTGTCCTAATAGGGAAAACAAAAAATACATTTCAAAGACATTATTTTCAGTGTCTATCTTAAGTAAAACTCTAGGAGGGATAGATATTGAAAGAATGTGTAATCCCAATGATTTGAGATCATAGTTAAAGAAATCCTTTCCGTTTTCTATGTAGCTAAGAGCTAAATGCCTATACTAATGGCTCTAAATTAAGGTCTTCTGAAAACTCTAGCTAAAAGCAGAGAGAAAAAAAATTTACTCCATCCCTTACTTGCTCTACAATATTATACAGGCTACAGAACTTCAACTGATCTTGCAAGATGCTTGTGAATACCATGTTTCCCTGAAAATAAGACCTAGTCCTACAATCAGCTCTAATACATCTTTTGGAGCAAAAATTAATATAAGACCCGGTCTTATTTTACTATAATATAAGACTGGGTCTTATATAATGTAATATAATATAATATAATAATATAATACCGGGTCTTATATTAATTTTTGCTCCAAAAGATGCATTAGAACTGATTGTCTGGCTAGGTCTTATTTTCGGGGAAACATGGTATTAGAGTTTATATGCCTAGAAAGTCTAGCACCATTGCCTATAATGGGTAGAAACTCAATAAATGTTGATGATGATGGTAATTTTTATACTAGCTAATTTTAAAATTTTATTTAAAAAGTAAAATATACACTGATACAATATTTAACAATACATAAATATATACACATATGTGTGTGTGTGTGTGTGTGTGTATATATATATACATATATATATATATATATATGTATATATAATGAAATATCTCTTATTTTATGTAAATCCTTATTTATTCTCTCCAGGTAAATCATTACTGACAGTTTCTTAAAAATCCCTTCCGAGATTTTCTATGCCTATACAAACATAATATATATGTATGTTTGTGAGTGTGTGTGTGTGTGTGTGTGTGTGTATTCCTATCTAATTTTCTGTCTGTATTCTTTTTTCAAACACGTATTGTGATATGTTTTACATATTGTCCTGCACTATGCTGTTTTCACTAAACAATGTACTTTGGAGATCTTTCCATATCAAAACATGCATAATGATTATTATACATCTGGCAAAGATTAATCTAGTATTTCTACTTTGTAAAAATAATTCCACTTTTTATATCCAGCCTAATTCGCATGGTCGCCTTTTCATATACAATTCCTAACTATAGGCCTAACTAATCGAACTCCTTTTCAGCCTTACTCACCACCATTGTTGTTAGCATTTCAGAAAAATATAATTATAAGGAAATCAGGAAAATATATAGCCTTTCTATCAAACTCAGGGTTCTGATATCATTGCAATAAATTGTCTATGTAAAGTATACAATAACTATAAAAATTAAGATGGAAATATTATTCTTTAGGAAGCCAACTGTTTATAAACTGATCCAAAACAAAAACAATGGAATGATTTCACATTGGGTCATTAGGCTGTTAGCAACTAAAAGTAATTTATGAATAAAAGCATTAAGAGAGCCTGTGATATAGAATAACAAGCACTTTACTGAGAATTTTTTGTATCAGACACGATGCTCACACTTGACAAATTCTCACTCAATCCTTATAACTCTTCAAGTTAGTACTATTATTATTGCTATTTTAAAGATGGTGCAAGTTTTATATTCACTATGGATATTTTAGAAGAGAAAACAATGACTTAGAGAAGTCAAACTTCCAAGGTCAAGAAGCAAAGGTCACA
The DNA here is from genome assembly GCF_004115265.2 of Rhinolophus ferrumequinum. Classification (NCBI taxonomy): domain Eukaryota; kingdom Metazoa; phylum Chordata; class Mammalia; order Chiroptera; family Rhinolophidae; genus Rhinolophus; species Rhinolophus ferrumequinum. Next base: position 58,829,665 of record NC_046289.1, on the reverse strand, counting down.
TGACTAAAAAGTTGAACCCATGCTTGCATGACTCGAGAGTCCATGCTTTTTATCACTATATTTCATCCTCCATCTGTTCTCCCATAGCACTTTGCCTCAGCTCATTGGATAGCTATACAAAATGATGGAACTCAGGCACAAAAAAAAAATCTCACCTCAGTCACGATGGGCTCAGCAGGGGATCCCAATTCCTTCCTTAGATGGGGGACTGTGCCAAGAGATATCATTGCTTCTCCTACAAAATTAATTGTAGGTCTTAATTTTTATTGTCATCATGAAAAGCATTTATTAGCCATTTATTTACAAGAGCTGCTATATAAAGTGAGTTAAAGAGATTTGACCTATACTCTCTAGAATTTGATTTTATGAGTCAAATGGCATTGCTATGGGTAGAAATAAAGGACATGCAGTCAAGTTAACAAGCATTAAACCACACAAATCAATGTATAAATGCTTATCTTCTGTAAAAGGACAAACAGAATGTACAAATGTGTTCTCTAGAAAATATTTTCTAAAGTGTTTCAAAGTTCAAATTTGGAACTTTAGCATTCAAAATGGGGATATCCAAAATTAGAAATAATCATCAAGACAAATAAGATAAACATTAAAATCAGACAATAAATGTCTTGAAGCATTTATGTGCTTCACTTTTTTGATGCCCATCCTCCCACCTGGCAATCATCAGTTTGTTCAGTGATAACAAGAAGCTACCCCTAAAATATTTGTTGGAGTGAAACTGTGCAACTTAGGGCTCATCTAATACCTGTCAGAGTTTTTAGTGCTCAAAGCCACACCTGGGAGCTCTCACTATTAAAATACTCTGTGGAAACAAACAAACAAAACACATTAATTGCTCATTATGAACAGTTCAGTGATAGATGGTAAGTCGAGTGGGCGTTTCCTTAAAGTACACTTGGAAAATATCAAGAATCTTTTAATTCTACTTTCTTAAGATGGCTTATCTGGTTTATCACACATCACTACCTTTTGGCCTAAGTTATCAAAAATATAAGTCGATTTGTGTGTGAGCTATATGTTGTCAGATGTAGTAAAAATATTTTGATCATAAATTGTGACCATTGGTAGTGATTTAAAGGCATGGTTTATGGTAACTTTTAAAACAAGAAAAAAACCTCTCATGTTCTTATTTTATTTTGTAATTATAGTTAACAATATTATATTAGTTTCAAGTGCACAACATAGTGATTAGACATGTATATACCTTATGAATTTATCATCATAATGTCTAGTAACCATCTGTCACCATACAGTTATTATGATATTATTGACTATATATCCTATGACATTACATCCCTGCGAATAATTTTATAACTGGCAATTTGTACTTCTTAATCTCCTCCACCTTTTTCGCCCATCCTCCTATCTGGCAATCATCACTTTGTTCTTTGTATCTATGAGTCTGTATCTGTTTTGTTTTGTTTGTTCATTTTCACAATTTAAAATACTCCCCATTATCACAAAGGGCTAGAAATGTACACAAACACAATAATATTAATATTAAGATATAGAAATATTAAAATCATGTTTTTTATTCTGATATGAACCTTAAGAATTATCTGGTCTTTACTGGGATTGTTTTTAAAACAATCCAGTGACAGCAGTCTGAAAGGCTTACTAGGTGGAATGATACTGGCCATATGTTAGCAATTGCTGAGGCTGTGATGGGTATACGAGATATATTATCCTCCTTACTATTGCATATGTTTAAATATTTCAGTAATGAAGGAAAGTTTAAAACAATGGGGAGGAGATCATGTAGGCCTAAATATTTATGGAACTACTTCAATGATGGTTTAAAATTTCTACTATCCCGAGATTAAAAGCTAAAAACTTGAAAACACATATAGAAGCAAATATTATCTAGTTAGAACTTAAAGAATAAATATGTTAATAGTTTTTTATTTACCCCTTAATCTGCATGTGATTGAGCTTTACTGGTTTATCAATATTGGGGATGGGGGCAAAGTTTTTATCAAATGGTCTTCCTCTCTCTCTCTCTCTCTCTCTCTCTCTCTCTCTCTCTCTCTCTCTCTCTCTCTCTTTTGCCCTCTCTCTCTTGCTCTTTTTCTTTCTTCCTAATGCACTTTATTTTACCTTCTCTGAATACTTAATGCACAAGTAAAACTCTTAGTAAATAAATAATCATTCCCTAAAGCTATGCAATTTAAAATGCATTTATAAAAGGTTGTGGGTCATCATTTACGATAATGGACTGTGAACAAACAAATTAATTCAAAGTATGAAGGAAAAAAACTGGTTTCAGGCAGCAATCATAAAACTTCTGGTTTTTGAGACTTCGGTCCCAAGCACATGCAGCACCCAGGAGTCTGTCAGCCACTGGTTATAGCTCACAGCCACTGAGTCCCCCACAAACCCTCCACCCGAAATCTTGTTCAGTACTTTGATGATAGTTGACTTTATAATTGCTGTTTGGGCTTACAAAGGAGGCATTTCTGAAGAGGAAGATGGCAAACCTAGAAAAATGATTTTGCCTTAGAGTAAACTACTTCAAAGTAAGGTTTTCAGGAAACCCACTGGATATATCCTCATTTTCAGTATCCAGGAAAGATTAAGTAACTAGCTGGAGGACACACCCTGAATTAATTGTAAAACCAAAACTATATTTCAAGTCTTCTAGTTTATATGGTTTTTCAGCTCCTGCATGAGTGTCAGCAATGGAAACGGATTTTGTACTTATAAATTTACTATCAGAACTTTATAGTCAATAGAAGAAATATACATTTGAGGTTTTTTCCCCTCTAAGGTATAAATATATTTAAAACTTTGAAACTCTAGCAAGTTGAACACATTTACCTTAGGGATGGTTGAACAGCCAACATTGACTCTATTTTTGAACAGCTGAGAAAATTATTGCCTTACTAATTTCCATATATGATGATTTCCCTGACATGCCTTTATAGAATATTCATTTCGCTTTATATTATGATGTACTAGTGATAAATTGAAGAACTGTTAAACTGTGACTAGAAAGGCATCAATCAGATTGAAATGTTCATTTAAGGGGAACTTTTAAGTATCCTATTCATCCTTTAGCCTGCCTTGTAAGATGATTTTTAGTTATTGGTGTTCTCATTAATCCAGATCTAAGGGTCACAGTTACCATCAGAGTTCATCAGAGAGGAGAACAATTTCCTGGACCAAACCCTTAAGTTCAGGTTTAATCATAAAACATGGGTTTTATTCCCAAGATTGCCTTTAAAAAGCAAATGATTAGGTTTTGTCTCATGGGATCCCCAGTTAATCCAGGAAAAGGAAATTGCCTTCTCCCTGAATGAGTAGCTGCTGATGGTCTGGCCATGGGATCTTTTTTTCTTTTTCTTTTTTCCAAAGCATGTTAACATATAAATTTTAAAAAATTTAAATTAATTTTTTTCAATTACATTTGACATAGAATATTATATTAGTTTCAGTGTACAATGTAGTCATTAGACATTTATATGCCTTATGAAGTAATCACCCTGATAAGTCTAGTACCCATCTGACATCATACATAGTTATTACAATATTATTGACAATATTCCCCATGCGATACTTTACATCCCCATGACTATTTTTATAATTGGCAATTTGTATTTCTTAATCTGGCCATGGGATCTTGATTAACTAGAATATTGACAATGTAAAACGTTTTTCTTAAATTAAGTCAAATAAATGACTCTCAGAACCAAATAACCCCTTCAACATTCATGGACTTTTTAACATATTCCTCAATTCCTTGCTCTCATTGATTTTTCCAGTCGTGGGAAATGAAAGTTATTGTTGACCCCTCAGCTGCCTACGTGCAGGGAATCCTTTCAGAAAAATGTAGAATTTTTGTATGACTGGAGAACAACCTCAAATGTTTCATCCGTCTGTAATTGGCTCTATTATATAGACATGTGTCATCCAATATGGTACCCACTAGTGCCATGCAGCTATCAAGCACTTGAAATGTGGCTGATCTGAATTGAGATGTGCTGTCAGTGGAAAATACACACCAGATTTCAAAGGCATAATATGAAAAAAGGAATGTAAAATAGCTTGTTAATATTTTTATATTGATGACATGTTGAAATGATAATACTTTATACAGATCCTATTAAGTAAAATGTAGTTAAGACATTCTAATTCAGGTTCCTCCTACAAGGTGGCGTGCCACCACTGCTAGTGAATATTTACATTGCAAATATTAGGAATATGGTATTCTACAGAAATTAAATATGTTTTTAAAATTTAAGGATCCAAGTCTGAACCCATGTTATTTCACTATTTTTTTTTTCACTTTTTAAAAAATAGCACCTGAAAAATTGTCACTTCCATACACAACTCACATTTGTGGCTGGTATAGAGCACCAAGTTCTGTCCTGCTACTTCAGTCTTCATTTCCATGGACTTTGTTTATCCATATTTTACACTGATATAAATACGTGTCAGCTTTCAATTATTTGTACAAGTAGGGCCTGAGGATGCCTAAAGTTAAGATATCCTCAGGTAATTCAGTACTAAATTTTAACTATTAATTTATTTCTTTTGTCATTCAATCCTTTTCCCCAATGCTGTTGGAAGATAATAAAATTATCTGGCTTGGGATTCATTCCCTTCCTCTCCCTTTTTATGTGGCCTGTACAAAAGAAACAATGAGAAATGGAATACCCAATAGGGAAGGAAAAGAAATAGAAGCAAAAACAGATTTAAAAACTTGGTTATCTGCTCCTCAGGTGGAATTGCAGTCCACAAAATGCATTCAATACTGTATTTATCTGACGGCCTGCTATATGACAAGCCCTTGGTTGGCACTGAGGAGAAGTAACCATACCACCATCTTCCTCCAATTCAGTTCACATACATTAACTTTACTGCATTGTATTACGTTGGTTATCCAAAGGTCACATTGGTATCATGAAAAAAGTCTTATGGGGGAGCAAAGTTGGGAGAAACCCTTACCTACAGAGGGAAGTAGAAGAACATGCTGGAAGAAGGAGACAAGAAGTCAAAATCAGTTGGAGTAAACAGTCCAAATTAGAGTCAGTTTACAGGGGTAGGTTAATGGTACACCAAAACCCAAAGAAGCAAGAATCCATGAGCATATCAAAGGCAAGATCTTTGATCATTCCCAAGTAAAGACCTTATAATAAATACTGAATATTTATTTCACATCAATCCCATGTTAGAGGGAGGAAAAACACCCTTGTCCAAGACCTCTTAGCCAGTAATGTCAGAACACATCATTCTAGGCTTAAACCAATTTAGACCATTTAAATAAGACTTGTTCTTTAATAATGATAATTAATGCTGAATCTTAGAGAATTCCCCAACGGTTTCAAAACCATTACTGGAAAAGATGGCTTTTGGGGCCCTCAAAAGGGTGTAATCTAACCATTGAAGAGTCAGATGGATGTGGATAGGCTAAATTAAGTGGATGCATCTGAAATTAATAAAAGTCATACCTAAAAGAGAAATTAGAGAGTTGTTTTTGAGAGAAACAGAGCTATTTCCTCCCCCATTGAATTCAGAGACTATCATAATGACAAGGAAGTTCTTTTTCAAAATTAGGCCACAGGAAAATAAAAACAAAATCAAAATAAAGGTTTGAAACTTTTTTTATACTATTTCCTTTTTATTTCTACTGGCCTATCTTTCTAATTGTGAGATTTCTTTCCTTCTGTACATGACTAATAGCACATCCAACAGTTCTCAGGCAAAGGTGTGTCAAATTGGAAAGAAATTTTCCCTTTATGAATTGCACTCTTGTAGCCATACAGTACCTCGACATTTTTTCTTTTTTTGTTTTGGTAAGGAAAACACTTCTCTATCCATTCTTTCACTGAATCCTCCTAAAGATCCTCTGATGTGATTAGAGAAATTTTATCATTAGTATTTTAGACGAATAAAATTAGACCCAAAGAGGATAATGGAAGAAAGGCCAGGTACTCTGCGTTAGCGAGGAAGGTTAATTGTCCAGCCCTCTTACCAAGCCTTCTCAGAGACCCTCATTCACTCTTGACAGACTTCCCTCCCTGTATTGCATCCCTTCTTCTCTCTTCTAAACAAAGCCAGATCTGGCCATTTTCCCCTAAGGTAATATTCTCAACAGTAGAAAAACTTCCCAGGTTCCTTCATCACCGCTGCAGTCTTGGTGCCTAAAAACACTGACAAAACAAACCCATCACCTTCCCAGGGAGAACATTATTTATCTTATTAAAATGCCTAGAATTTGTTTTCTTGTCTAAATTTTTACGTCAATTGTTTTGATTTGCCTCTGAAAGTCTTATGGAACTGTGTATTTGTTGACCATACACTATGTTTTTGCTATCTGTAAAAATGCAGAATGTGGCAGTGACCCCTGGTTCAGCTGACAGGGTTGCTAATGGTGATGGGATGACTGGAGATGAACAAGCTGAAAACAAAGAAGAAGATCAATCCGGTGCTGTGAAGTTTGGATGGGTGAAAGGTGTGCTGGTGAGAAAGCTCCTATGTTTACAAATGAAAACTATCTATTCAATATTCTCGTAGACTTAATGTTAATAAGACCTGAACACCAAAGTTACTAAGACCTAGGTCTTGCCCCACTATCACTTCTCATGTCCTTTTCCCTGCTCCGTCAATCCACAGGTAAGATGCATGCTGAATATCTGGGGTGTCATGCTCTTCATTCGCCTCTCCTGGATTGTTGGAGAAGCTGGAATTGGTAAGCGTTTTTTTCTCTCCTATGTAATTTTCAATGTAAATTGTAAACTCCGCAAGCAATTTGTTTTCATTATTAATGCTGAATGTGAGATGAAGGTTACAGAAATAATCTGCACTGGGGCTCTTTCACTTTGCCTCTTGGACAGTGTTTGTCAGAGGGGAAAGGTGTAACGTTAACTCCTGGGAGACTAGAATTTTCCAGCTTGCCAACCAGATAAATGCTCAAGGAAATATTTCTATCTTTTCATAGATTTTTAGGTGCACAGGTATATAGAGACACATTCATTTTAAATCATAGTATTCATATTTGGGGACATACTGAAATTTATCAGCGTATCCCCCTTTTGATTATTGCCAAAACTTCACTAAGTAAAAACAACTTGTGGGAAAACTGGTGTAAATGTGACCTGACTCATAAAAATGCGGAATTGTTGAACATTTTCCAAAGAAAATAATTGTGTTACTTTTAGATACCCAGCAGTAAGAAAACAAAGATTAATAAAATATTGCTTAAAATAATAAGTAAAATGACTGAGATAATGTATGTAACTATTGCTAATTTTTCTAAATGGAAAATGATTTTGAAATTACTGTGTGAGATTATTTAATATTTTAAATATTATATCCCACTTAAAGTATTATTTCCTGTGGCAAATTTTTTTATTGAGAGTATATTAATAAAATTTATATGAAAAATTTATTTGAATTTTATCAAAGTTCCTGATTTAATGTAATAAAAATTAATGGTGTTCTACTCTACGTATGGAAAATACATTATAGGTTCACTTTTGGGGGAGGCTGATAAATCATTACTATCAAGAACATAGAGGTTCAGCTGTGCTTTCAGAGACTATTCCAGAATGTATCTCAGTTCACATTCAAAAGGTACTTGGTCATTATTTATTGCCTTCACTCCTCAAAACACATTTAGAAGCACTCAGAAAAAGAAAGGGCTGAGTTGTAAATTGAAAAACTGGAACCAGTTCTCATAGTTTTTCCATGTTTCATGTTTGGCAACTGCTGGGTTCCTGACAAAGGACTGCTTGCAGGCTTTATGATGCATATCAAATGAACGTTTACAGCCTCAGGGTCCAAAATAAGTATATGCTGTTCCATGGAAAATCTGCATCTTAATATTGCCAAGGTTTTGCTCCAGGGCTTCATGCAAAATTAGGTTTTTAAGGGCAGTTTAGTAACTTATTGAGATCATCAAGAAACATTACTTTGTTTGGAGGTGTGAGTGTAGCCAAGGGCAAGAGTAATTCTTTTTAATGCAATTTATTTAACATCCATATGTTTGGGCAATAATCTGAACTTTAATCAGATCTTACATTACTCTTCACATTTAATCCAGTTTCATGTTTATTGCAAAACTGTAATATATGAAGAATCGTACCTTCTGCTAAATTTTTATTATACTTTCAGATATCAGTATTGTTTTAATAAGGACCTCTTATTTAAGTAGTTCAAGCCTACTTTAGAAGAGTGTAGAGTTCTATTTAAATGGGTGTTCAGAAAGTTTTCCTTTGAATGGAAGTTGTTCTTTTTTCTTTTAATTCTCAGAAAATAGACTTTAGAAACTTATTAGCACCCTTACTTATTTTATTGGCCTCTGCTGTAAACTTAAAGCTATAGGAATTGATGAAGTCACCGTCTGCATCCCATTAATTGGGTAAGAAAAGAAACAATACCAGTAGTTTCTTCTTACGTGGATAGTTTGGGGATGGAACCTGAACATGCTTTAAGCCTCTTAGACCCTGGGAACAAAGCCCGAAGGAAGCTAGAGCCAGAAGAAGTAACAGTAGCTATAGCCCTTCGGTAACCATTCAGAGGCTAAGAGTTTTGGCTATCTTGTCCCCAAAAGCAAATGGAAGAATGAGCCAATAATGCCATCTAGTTGTTCTCTGTCTTGGAGACTTTGGCTGGGGCAAGATGATTTCCAATAAATTTAACCATCAGGCGTAGAAAAACGGTGTGAAATCAGGTATGACCTGAAGCAAGTAATTTATACTCTGTGAGTTCGATTTTTTTATGTGAATATTAGGGAACTGGATTAATTGTTTCCCAGTGAACTCTTTGAAGATAATGCTAAAGAACCTTGCTGAATAGGCAGACACAAACTGAGATCAACTGAGAGTACTGCAAAAGTCTGAAGTCTGTGAGGTGTATAAGAATTACAGGGGAAGTTAAGTTATAAAACTGCAGCATCCAGGGATTCACTGTGAAAGATCTAAACTCAGTAGGTCTGAGCATTTTTAATAAGCACCCCAGGCATTTCCTCAAGCAGGTGGTTCAAAGACCACATTTTTAGAAAATATGAACTGAATGTTCTCTCAACTGCCTTTTATCCTGGGATTTTATGTTTGAATATGAGAGGGAAGCAAATCCTTCGCTATTTAAATATATAAAATTTGGTTCCAGGATGTCATATGGTTTACAAAAATATATAGAATGCAAAAGAAAACATTAAAAATTGTTGGAAAAGTAGAGGCAAAGGGAAAATAAGGGTAGGGAAATAATAAAGTCAGAGGAGGTTTAATGTCCTGAAATGCAACTGTATGTCCTTATACAGTTGCTGGTGAGAGCTAAACATTTGATATCAAACTTCCACCAAACAATGTCAAGAGCAAAATCATGTACAAAAGGTAAAAAGAAATCACCTCTAGGGGTACTTAGTGATAGAGTGGTGATGAATTGAGGCCACTTAGTGATAGAGTGGTGATGCAACAGATACGAAAAATTAAGTGCAACTATCTCTTACAACACCAAACTTTTAAGAGTCGACAGGGGCCAAAGCAATACGGCCCAAGTTTGCATGTCATGCCCATAGCTAGCCTCTTCCTACTGTAATTTAACCTGTAAAATAGCCTAGACACTTCTGCTAGAGCCAGGATACAGCTGGGAGCATCAAAAGAGCTAGCCTCCAGTACCTCATTCCCATTTCTATCCTTAATCTCCCTCCACTCCCCCTTCTCCCAGGGCACGACCAGAGAGATCATAGCCTCTCTTAGTCAACTACCCTTTTAATCATCCTTGGAACAAGAGAGACTGCCAACAACAACTATGGAGCATCATTTTATGTAGGGGAGCATACATACCACACAGGCCCAGGCAAGAACATTCTGGCTGGAACTAGGGTGATTTCCGCCCTGCAACTTCTCCCCGAATTCTGGGTTGGCCTCTATTAAGGAAGGTATCTCAGGGGTGAAAAGCTGTTTTCCCACTATGCTTATTAGGGTCACTGGCTAAAGCCCTGCAAATTAGACTGACAAAAGACAGTAACAAGAGAAAAACAATCAGAAGTTTATGAACATGTGCAGTGTGCATACACACGGGAGGATTCAGCAATGAGGAATTCAGAGGGGTGGTTAGAGTTGGGCTTATACAGCATCTTAACCAGAGAATGATACATTTTTAGAGAAGTGACAAGACAAAGGAAAAGGACTGAGTTTCTAGGGTGGCAAATGGTTAGAAGGCAAATATATGGGGGGATTAATGGAAGATAAGTAAAGTTTGTTATGTAAGTTCCTCTGGTATATTCTCCAGCTGCTAAGGGTCTAGAATGGTATCTGGTGATTTAACTTCTGCCCTTTCAGGTATAGAGGAAAGGGAAAGAGGAGATACCTTTGCAAACTTAGGTCCCGATTTTAGGCCAATAGGGGGAGGTATCTGCTTCTCATTTACCTGTAGCTCAAAATAATCTTTCTGTTGAAGTGGCATATTTGGGGGTGGCCTATTCTGCTGTTTTGCAGTATCCTCCTTGCTGTGTATTTTTTGAAGCTGAATTTTGGCTTGCCACCTTTTCCCTCTCGTAATCATTGACCTTCTCCACCATAAAATCGTTGAGGGCAGACTTTTTCATTTCATTTTATTTGTTCCTTGCATTTCTCATGTTACCTAACATATAGCTCTTAAGATTATTGTGGATCTAATCAAAAGGCAGTGCACTGACTATGTGCTGTGTTCTATGCACTATGCTAGCCACTTTACACATGCATTCTTTCTCATTTCTTTGTCATTTTTGACACAGAAAATAAGTAACTTGCCAGAGGTCACATAGCCAATGAGTGAAACTCATTTAATTTGGTTCTTCCTACTTTACTTATTTGCCAGATGAATGATTTGTTATACTGTGTGTCATTTTCCACCTTACACAACCAAATGTATGTAAAAAAAAATAGTTACCTGGAAAGATGAACATTTATTCTTTAGTTATATTAACAGCTTGGAATTGTATGGACCAGTTATTAAGTTTATAGGTGTCTAGAACCTCATCAAAAATGCAGTTTATATTAAATTTTGACCAGCCACAGTTGTGCAGTTGTGTGCAACTTCTCACTGCACATCTTAGCAATGAGTTCCTAGAATGCGTGCTACAACAGGCAGAAAACGTCATAGCTGAGCACTTTCCCTGTGGTGATTTCCAGGCTAACTTGTTAACTCAAATGTGGTCCTTTGGTGATTACCCTAGACTTGCTGGCTTTTATGTAAACAATCTAACGGATTGTTCTACCGATTAATTGCCTCTATTTTTCCTCTCTCAACTGAGGTCTTGGTGTGATTATCATCGGCTTAGCCGTGACAGTGACTGCTATCACTGGTTTATCCACCTCTGCTATTGCTACAAATGGATATGTCAGAGGAGGTAATTAAACTTGTGACCTGCACGATCATTTGTAAGGTAAAGGCAACACAGGCTCAAATAGTTCATCACTGACCTTTCTGGAGTGTTTTCAAAGGTAATCCAAGTTGGTTCCTTTTTTTCCACCCCCCCATCCCCCCGCCAGGCAAGAGAGATACAAGAAGAATGAGGAAGGATTTAACCTTTGTCAAACCCCCAACTTTCTCATTCAGGTTCCTTTCAAGCAAGAGAGAAGGTCAAATGTCATGTTTTGTCTTTTCACAGCCAGGGTAGTTTCTCTCCCAGGACACCAGCATAAGTCAACTTTTCCTTTCTAGGGCTGCATTTCAGATTGTGTTTACTTTTGGAAACCATCCTTCTTCGTAATGAGCAGTTCTCTGACTTGATCTTTATGCAGGTTTCTCCTTAGCACCAAGGAACTCCATTGGGGCCCAAGGCTTGGACGTGAAAACTTCAATTAAAGGCAGTATAGTTTGTGGCAATAGGGAATCCAAGGAAGAAAAGTAAAATGTAATATCTTTTATCTTTCATTGCTGACAGGTCTTGGAGTTCTCATAATTCTTCTTTCCACCATGGTAACTTCTATTACTGGGTTGTCAACTTCCGCAATAGCAACTAACGGGTTTGTTCGTGGAGGTAAAATTTCTAAGATATCTAAAGCTCTCATCACTTGCTACGGGTAGGCAAAAACTTTTTATATACTTCTTTTTGATGGGGACAAGAAAGTAGCCCAACGTGCTTGAAGCCTGACTAATTCTTTGGATGAGGTGGATTCAGAAGGAAACATAAGGTACGGTGAGTATAAGGGCTGGTCCATTCTGGTCAGCCAGCTTCTCTTGTCTGACGGAACTCTCTGGCACTTTGCAGATCATGGTTTCCAGATTCTCCAATTCCTTTGGTAAAAGTTTTATTTCTCAGGCTAGTCTGCACACTTCTTGGTGTTTCTTGGAAAATGATTCCCGGACATGGCTTCAGTTTAAAGTTTAGTACATTTCAGGTGCTTCCTAGACCTTCGTGGAATGGGATCTTTTTAGAACATTTCAGGTTTATCATGACAAGATTCCAGCTGCTGCGTCCTGAAGTACTGGTGACTTCTTGAAGTACTGGAGCCAAACACTTTTCTTGGGGGATTTTACAGGTCTTGGAGTGATCATCATTGGCCTGAGTGTGGTCGTGACAACACTCACAGGTATTTCTATGTCCGCTATTTGCACAAATGGAGTAGTAAGAGGAGGTAAGCCAATTCCTTTACTTGTGACTATAAGCTTCGGTAATAGTTCTAAGATGTCTAGAATTGGTTTAATGTGGGAAGTAAAAATTGTACATCGATAGTAAGTCCCTCAAAGCCTTAAAACAAAACAAAATAATCCAAAATGTAAGGAGTAAGGCAAAATTCTTCTCAATTAAAATTGAGAGCTCCCCAGGAAAGACTTTTTTGACCCATTTCCTGTGATTAAACATGTTTGTTAAGTAAAGAGTGGCCAGGTGCCTAGAAAGAGGGCAATTTCTTTGTGCCTTGAATGAGCCCTGCTGGGTCTCTCCCAGGTTCCCTCAGCTTGGGTCTTCTCCAGTGCCCCCCGCTGACACTGCTGATGCTTCTCAGTTAAGTCCTCAGAGTTTACCCCAACATGGCGCCCAGTGGCCAATAGCCATGAGAAGATCATTAAAAAGAAAATCAAAACAAAACAGAGTTTCTTTCAAATCATCTAGGAACAAGCAGAAAATGAAGTGCGTGGAGTTTATCATTGTTCTAACTTCCTTTCTTCCCCTCTCCCATTTTGCTTTGGCTCCTCAGGGTCTCTACTTGGGTACCTTATCCAGGTCTCCCCTTCATACACCTTTTAAAACACCACCCTCCCCACAATACACCTCTCACAATGTCTGCCTGTCTCTCATTTTGACCACGCCTAAGTAACTGTCTAGCTAATTTATTTAATATAATCTGGACAAAAGAAATAATGGGGATTTGCACCACCTAGGTAATAGGTAAAATTTTTAGAGGGGACCTTGACCCCTTAATCCAAAGGAATTAATAAGGTGGAGAAAATTTATTTTCAGTAAAAGATTGTTTTGTTTTGTTTTTAGATATGTTTGTTCGGTGTCATTTCCCTACCATTCTGTCGACTTCTAACATTAGCTCAACATCGGAAGTTATTAATTTGCTACAGTCTGTGATAATATCTTGTTATCTAGGCCTTTCAACATCTAGTCTTTTTCATTTTCAGTAACCTGCTCTCAGTACCCTTGAGGCAGTTAACAAGCCCAGCTCAGTCTTTCACATGCACAGAGGTACACAACCATATGTAGAACTACCTTTTCAAAGTCCAAGGAAGAAGCACTTGTTCCAAGCCCTCTCCTCCCTTTCTTCCCATTTGCCACCTCCATATACATATGGGTATTTGGCAATAATAATGCCTTCTTGAGCTAAAAACATAGACAATCAAGTCTGATTTATAGAGTGAATAATACATAGCACTATACAGATAACTTTTTTAAACAGCAAACATATACCAGAAAATTGTACCACAAAAGAAGTTAGAATAACAATGATAAATTTCACTCACTTCATTTTCTGCCTAGGGCTACCTGCTCCTGGAAATTTCAGATATAAAATTTTACTTCATTTACAATATTGATTGAACTCTCCAGTGAATTTATTTTAAAGACAAAGCGTTAAGTCAGGATAGTTCTATTATATTATTAAGTCAGATTGTTCTATTATATAATATATACAGAGTGAAAAGAAGGGCTAAGTAGGAAATTATAATATTTTTATTAGAAAAATTAATATGTCAAGCGTTTTCAGATGTTCAAAATTATTTGGTCATGTACTAAATCCCTTAGTTGTTCCTCAATGTAGAGAATGTTTGTTTCTTTTTTCAGGTGGGGCCTACTATCTTATTTCCAGAAGCTTAGGGCCTGAGTTTGGTGGGTCTATAGGCTTGATCTTTGCTTTTGCCAATGCGGTGGCTGTTGCTATGTATGTGGTGGGATTTGCTGAGACTGTGGTCGACCTTCTTAAGGTAAGTAAAAGCTTTTCTTTTCATTAGCCAAGCAAGATGATTTGATTCAAGTTGTTTTTTTCAGGGCACAAAGGCCTATAATGATGGCCAGATGATAGGAAATAGGTTTATTCTGCAGAATGTGGAAGTTGGATAGTTGAAGGAGCCGTAGGCTTGGCATCAGAACTGACTTGGAATCCTGGCTCTCATATTTACCAGCTGAGAGATTTTGGACCAGTTTTCTAAATCCATAATATGGATTAATAATGCTGTTCTGTGTATTTTATAGAAATATGATACAGATCAAATGAAATACTGTGTAAAATACAAAACAGATAAATAATGGGTATTATTATCAGCAACATACAGTAGTCCCCTTATCCATTGAGGATATGTTCCAAGATTCCCTATGGATGCCTGAAACCATGAATAGTATTGAATACTACATATGCTATGTTTTTTCCTATACACACCTATGTATAAAGTTTAATTGACAAATTAAGCACAATAAGAGGCTAACATCAAAACTATTAATAAAATAGAACAATTATAATAACATATTATAATAAAAGTTAAGTGAATGTGGGTCTCTCTCTCTCAAAATATCTTATTGTACCATATTGTACCATATACTTTGGTACCATATGTACCAAATATCTTATTGTACCATATTTCCACTTATAGGAAGCACTTTACAGTTTCTCTTTGGCATATCTAAATTGCCAGCATCACTGCTTTTGGACTTTGGGGCTACTATTAAGTAAAATAAGGGTGACTGGAACACAAGCACTGCAATAACTGAGAAGGCTGCTAAGTGACTAACAGGCAGGTATCATATACAGCGTGCATATACTGGACAAAGGTAAGATTTATGTCTCAGGCGGGACAGAGTAGGACAGTTTAAGGTTTCATCATGCTACTCAGAATGGCACTTGGTTTAAAACCTCTGAATTGTGCATTTCTGGAATTTTCCATTTCGTATTTTTGGACCACTGTTGACCATGTGTAACTCAAACCAGGGAAAGTGAAATTGCAAATAAGGGGAGATTACTGTATTACTATTATGGTTATAGATTTTCAAAGGGAAAGAAAGTTCAAACATTAAAATAACTTATTGCAGAACACTAAGTGTTTCCTCGTTTAGGTGCCCCACCTAGATGGTGTATATATGAGCACGTGAATTAGCTGGTATACAAACAAACTTCTAGTCCTCCTTTTGTAATAGTGATAGCACTTACTGAATTCAATCAGTAGCAGTACCTCTATTTAAAATTTAGATGAATAAATGAGTGGATTATATAGTTCATAAGGTATATTACCTTCAAGAGGTGCATTATCTAGTTTGTGTAGCTTGTTATTTAATTGAATTACACTTATGTTCAAATATTCACACTGGAAACCACTCGTTTTTATTCCTCTAAGATTTCCCTGACACTCAAAAATAACTAGCCATTCTTCGGAAACAAAACTTGATATATGTATGTATACATACTTTTATTTGATGCTACGATAGCTTCAAAAGCTGTAACCAGAATGAATCTCTAAAATTTCCGACTCCTAACCTTAGCTATCAAAGGCCTATTATAGGAAAAAATGTTGGTTTATTTATCTTCTCATATTTATGAGCACTTCATTTTTCTATTATCCTCTATGGTCCCAGACATTAGTGCACAGTATCTCTTCTTATTGTTAAATACTACAATAAGAAATATAGGGGGAGGCCAGCCCAGTGGCTCAGGCAGTTAGAGCTCCGAAAGCTGCCAGTTCGATTCCCACATGGGCCAGTGGGCTCTCAACCACGAGGTTGCCAGTTCAATTCCTCAAGTCCCGCAAGGGATGGTGGGCAGCACCCCCTGCAACTAAGATTGAACACAGCACCTTGAGCTGAGCTGCCGCTGAGCTCCCGGATGGCTCAGTTGGTTGGAGCGCGTCCTCTCAACCACAAGGTTTCTGGTTCAACTCCCGCAAGGGATGGTGGTCTGCGCCCCCTGCAACTAGCAAGGCAACTGGACCTGGAGTTGAGCTGCACCCTCCACAACTAAGACTGAAAGGACAACAACTTGAAGCTGAACGGCACCCTGCACAACTAAGATTAAAAGGACAACAACTTGACTTAGAAAAAAAGGCCTGGAAGTACACACTGTCCCCCAATAAAGTCCTGCTCCCCTTCCCCAATAAAATCTTAAAAAAAAAAAAAAAGAAAGAAAGAAATATAGAGGGAGAAAACCTCCATCTCTAAACAGTTTTGCAACTTGTTTTCTTTCCAGGAGAGTGATTCAATGATGGTGGATCCAACCAATGATATCCGGATAATAGGCTCCATTACAGTGGTGATTCTTTTAGGAATTTCAGTAGCTGGAATGGAATGGGAAGCAAAGGTAAATTTCTCAGAATGAAGTTATCAACAACCGCTGGTCAGGTCCTGAACAAATTGCAGGGATAGAAGGAATCTCATATTCAAAAAGAATTGCTACTATTACTTACTATGGAAAAATTGTAAGTTAATGTGTGGTGGAACACCAAAGCCGTCAAAGCCCAAGGTCCAGGCAGTCATGACTCCCAGCTCATGTGTCACATGATCAGACCTGTACTTTGTCCTTTATAATATCATCACAGTGACACAACTATCAAGGTTGCTGCCATCATCACACACAAGACCCTTTATGATCATAACAACAGTACATGCTGGAAGCCTCTCAATCCCGCTTCTGGTATCCCCTTTCAAGGTGCTAAACGCCAAAAGAAATGGCAACTATGTTGGGAGAAGGTAATAGACGCAGATGCTATCATTCTCTTCTAAAATCCAGTAAGTGCGTCAGTAGCAAATTTGAGAGCATCATAGGCCCTGGAACGAGAGACTATCTGGATTTAACTAGTAGTAAAACAGCAATTTCCGAGTGATGGGGAGCGTGTTTATTACCTGCCTCGTAACTCCCTAGAGTGACTGGTGCGATAGAAATGGATCCTATGTGCCTGGAGATGGGCCATTAGACCTCAAGCGGTCACCGGCAATGAAAAGATGGCCAAGGTCTCCCACCTGTATAAGGCAATAGGAAACGTTCTTACATGGCACTTACTTAACGGATTATGTATTCCCACACTAAACAAAAATTGATTAAGTGCTTACATGTGCTGGGCATTCTGCTAGGCTCTGGATATTCAGCTGTGAATAAAACAGGCACAATTCCTACCCTGGTGGAGTATATGGTCTCGGAGGATATGAGTAATAATCAGGTAGGTAAACAAGTAAATCTAAAATGGCAAATTGTAAAAGTGCTGTGAAGAAAATAAACAGGGCACTGAATAGAAAATAATGGGGAGTCTACTTTCGATGACTTTATTCCCTGAGGGAGGCAATGCGGTTTCACGGCAGGAGACGGTAGAATTTAAAGCTCCAGCTCTGCTGTTAGAAGGCTTGGATTTGAATCTGCTTTATGTCCAGATGACCTTTAGTAAAACTGCTTAACCTATCTGTGCCTCAGTTTTTTAATCTTTAAAATGAGGGTAATAATATTATCTACTTCACATGGTTATTGGTGGTATTATTTATCTGAAAGAATACTGGTGCAGTTTAATCTGTGTCTGTTCTGTTGTAAGCCCACAGTGAACATTAGTTGTTATTATTTAGACTCAGTGGTCAAGAAATACCTGTCTGAGAAGGTAACTAAGACTTAAAAGATGAGAAGAAAATAGTTATGCCAAGAGTAGAAGTGCCTTCTTAGCAGAGGGAACAGCATATGGAAATGCCAAGACCCCCCAAAAAACACCTCAAAACGTATGAGGAAATAAAGACAATTTGGCTAGTCAACCGTGCAGACCGCTGGTGCTGAGCACATTGTGGCAGCCCAACATCAAATGCACTGAGCGTCAGGCGGATTCTATGAGTCATTCTGTGTTCTCGTACTCCTGCAGTTAGCTCTGGAAAGGGAAGGAATCCAGGGTGCTCTGCCTAGAAAGGAAATAAACTCCATTAATGCTAAAATTTTGGGTTGCATTTATATTCCTGAGGACACTGCAGTCTTCAGTGGACACATAACTTTTGTAACTGTGTAAAAAGCTGTTAAATAAATCTAATTTGGACTCCTTTTACTTTGCCATTCTAGGCTCAAGTGATCCTTCTAGTCATTCTTCTTATTGCTATAGCAAACTTCTTCATTGGAACTGTCATTCCATCCAACAATGAGAAGAAGTCCAGAGGTTTCTTTAACTACCAAGGTATGTGTGATAAATGAACTGCTTTGCTATAAATGGTTCTTCATCATTCGCCTCCATCACCATCCCTGTGACCCCCACTCCAGCCTTGAAATCCTAGTGCGATCCAGGGAAGAGTCTGGAGTGGAATTCCAGAGAGCGTCAATCCTGCTGCTTATCAGTTAGACGGGTCACCTAATATGTTCGGGTCTCAGATTTTTCTGGTAATATGTGCATGATAATAATAACTTCCTGAAGGGATTTTTTTTTTTTAAAGATTTTATTGGGGAAGGAGAACAGGACTTTATTGGGGAACAGTGTGTACTTCCAGGACTTTTTTTCCAAGTCAAGTTGTTGTCCTTTCTGTCTTAGTTGTGGAGGGCGAAGCTCAGCTCCAGGTCCAGTTGCCGTTGCTAGTTACAGGGGCACAGCCCACCATCCCTTGGGGGAGTTGAACCGGCAACCTTGTGGTTGAGAGGACGTGCTCCAACCAACTGAGCCATCAGGGAGCTCAGCGGCAGCTCACCTCAAGGTTCTGTGTTCAATCTTAGTTGCAGGGGGCGGAGCCCACCATCCCTTGCGGGCTCAAGGAGTTTAACTGGCAACCTTGTGGTTGAGAGCCCACTGGCCCATGTGGGAATCGAATCGGCAGCCTTCGGAGTTAGGAGCACGGAGCTCCAACTACCTGAGCCACCCGGCCGGCCCCTGAAGGGATTTTTGAGTAGCAAATAGATAGTGGGTATAAAAGTGTTTAGAAAACCTTAAAGTGTTAGACAAATTGTTGTTGCTGTCCAGGGTAGAAACAGAGTGTACCTGCAGGGAAAGAGAAAAAAGCTCAAGCCATTTGTTCAACAATTGAGAGCACTAAAGACAAGCATACTCAGTTTTTTCCCTGCTTTACTTTTTGGCGCGTTCCCTTTTTAGAGCCTTACCTAGTTAAGTATCACTGTCAAGTTTTCAAGCATAAAAATTGTAGGAGTTATTTAGTGTAGCATCTTGTGATAATGCCACAAAGCATGAAATTTGACATTTGATTTCTCCCCCGTTTTACTCTACCTACCTATTCTTTCTTAACTTTCCACTCTAGCTTACTCAAGATCCATTGATGAGATTTAAAAAATATTTCCCTTCATTTACTTAGTTGTCACTATTCATTTCTTTTTTATATCACAACACCTCTTTTGTTCTGATTCTTTTTCTTTGTAAAGATTGTCTTGTTTGCTTTGCATTGTTATCATCCTTCTTCTTTCTATTCTTTCTCCTTCTTCCAGCTCCTGCTGTATTTTTTCTGGTACTATAAATTTTCTTTACTTGTTTTTGCATTATTCCAGATTCTTTTGTTCACATTTTTCTTCCTTCCTCTTTTTGCTTCCTTTTCCTTTCTGTTTTTCTTCTAGATTATTTCCTTTCATTTAAGTAATATGGTGACAACCTGTGAGATAGTATTATTTGATGACCAAAGCTCTTCCTGATGTTATTCTCCCATATATTAGACTTTGGTATAAGAATTTAAGATGTAATCTTTCGGAGCAAGGAGCGGGGAGGTTAGAATATTAGTAGCAAAACTAACCAACAAGGTTCACCTTCAATTAAAAAAAGCATAGAAAAGTAGTGTGTTGATTAAGGTATTTGTGCATGTGAGAATGTAGTTGTGTATATATATATATATATATATATGTATGTATATATATATATATATATATATATATATATATATATATACAGTACATGTGTGCGGTATATTTGTGAGTATGCCAGTGTTATCATGAGAGAATTCTCCATTTCCTCCTTTTTCAGTCTTCTAAATTCAAAGAAGACAGGTGGCCTGGGTCTCCATTGGCACAAAATTTATGGATTTTTAGAGTTTTTTCCTAGAGATCTAAAACCTTAAGATACGTATTTTGACCTTTGACAAATATTAACTTAAGGTTCACCACAAGTCCACCAACATCTTTGAGTTTATTCCATGTAGATTATAGGAACCCGTGTGCGTTTAGGGCGATGGATGCCAACAGTAACTTTATCTCCTACTCTGTGAAAAAAGTTTACATGATAATTCTGTCATTGTTTGTGTTGCAGCATCAATATTTGCAGAAAACTTTGGGCCAAGCTTCACAAAAGGTGAAGGCTTCTTCTCTGTCTTTGCCATTTTCTTCCCGGCAGCTACTGGGATTCTCGCAGGTGCCAATATCTCAGGAGACTTGGAGGTATGTTGTTTTCTCTGCTTTTGTAGTCCTGGGGGGTGGTGGTTCAGTTGGTGGGCATCACAAGACATCGATAATGACCCTGTTTCTCTACAGATTTCAAAACTGTAAGATTTCTGTAAGGTTTCCTGGTTATTTAAAAATTCTCTTTTAATGCCAAAGTTTAATGTCAAACTATCCAATTCCAGATAGTCCTTCCAGAATTCTTATTTAGTGATATCAGAAGGGCAGAGTACATTGACAGTGTATCACATTTCCCACAGAATGAATATAGCTCAGTGAAAACATAAATATGAGAACCACCCTTTCTCGTTGAAACACATGGCGAACAAGAACACGGAACATTCAAGAAATAACAAACCCCCCCAAAAAAAAAATTTACTTTGTTACTGAACACATGGCATTAAATTCAGAGGTGCATTCACTCATTTGATAGGTATTTATTTAGCATTCACTAACATATTGTTCTATGGTAAGTACTGTAATGAGTACTGTATTAGTCAGGATATTGCTTTGAATGTTTTACAAAAATCCAGTAACAGTGACCTAAACAAGATAGAAGCTTGTTTTTCTACCACATTAAAATTTGAGCTGAATAGCCATCAAGAGGAATAAAAAAGGTCTGCTCCTAAAGGTAGCCCAGGAACCCAGATGACCTCCCTTGTTTTACCATTCCCTTGGGGTTTGCCCCAGTAGAGGACAAGCAATTCCTGGACCTTGCATGTGTCACTTTTGTTGGCGTTCCATTGGCCAGAATTTAGTCTGAGGCCTTCCCTCAATGCAAAGAAGGCTGAGAAATGTAGTATCTAGCTGGGCAGCCATGTGCCCAGATAAAAATTTTAGGGGGTTCTAGTATTAAAAGGAGGAAGGTGAGAATGGCTGTTTGGGAGAAAATAAATAGTTTCTATCGCACACAGAGGTTTTTCCTCAATAAATTTATATCTACTTTAGAAGACAAGAAATATTTGCAAGAGCCATCAAGGCATATTTATATGATATGATATGATATGATATGATATGATATGATATGATATTACATTATATTATATTTATTATGTATATAAATGAAAACTGTATGCACTGTCCAAATGGATTGTGAAATTAAAATAATGAACAAATAATTGTTAAGGATGATTTCCTCAAGGAAGTAACTTTTGAGTGTGAACTGAAATCAAAGGTTAGGTACTGACTATTGGTGAAAAAATGTACTACAGGGAGAGAAGACAAAAGAACACTCAGGCATGGAGA
This sequence comes from Rhinolophus ferrumequinum, assembly GCF_004115265.2. Lineage (NCBI taxonomy): Eukaryota > Metazoa > Chordata > Mammalia > Chiroptera > Rhinolophidae > Rhinolophus > Rhinolophus ferrumequinum. The sequence continues at coordinate 58,807,670 of NC_046289.1, read as the reverse complement.
AACTGGGAACAATAAGGAATCTCTCACAGTTTAACTGGAGACGCCCTCATGAGGCTGGATAACCTTGTAAGGCAAGGGAATAGCTGTTGGAGGGAACTGAGCCAGAGGTGCTTGCCCTGAAACATAACGTTGAATGTGACTTTGCCTTTGGTTTTGTTCATTGCTATATCCTGGGAGCTAGTAAGGCTTCAATAAATATTTATTGAGTGAAGGAATAAACACATTTAGATTTGTCATATTAAGCACCACAGTGCCATGGTAAATTCTTTAGCAGAAACACGGCATTAAAAAAACGATTAGGCTGAGGCTCAAAAATTAAGTAACTTGTTTGCAATGATTCAAGCGGTATCACTGTTTAATGAAATTTAGCTATGGATGTTGAGCTCCCAGTTTTTCAGATTTGGAAAAGCATTAGATGTCACTGATTTAAATTTCTGCAAACTGTAAGCGCACATTTAAATTGAAGAATAGTTTTCTTTTCTTAGTCTCCTTAAAGACTATTTTGTACTAGAGGCTTAGTAGTTAGTTCAGCTCAGCCAATACTTACTGAACGCCTACTTACACCAGGCACTGGGGAAGCAAAGAAGAGCTCGATCTTTCCCTCAAGGAGCTCATGGTCCAAGAGGGACACATACTTACTCAAATTGAGTCATAAGAAGCAAAAACAGATTGTGTGCAAGGGAAAGAAGAAACAGTAATTGCCTATCCCTAAAGAAGTAAGGGAAGGCTTTCAGAGGAGGAGACACTCAATCCAAATTTAAGGGATGAGTAGGAGCTCCTCAACAGAACATAGAAGAGAGGGACATTTGGAAGAGTCAGCATGGAATGTAAAAAGACACAGAGAAAGATGCTGCTGACGGAAAGTAGTTTATGTACAGAGTGAGGCATGCAAGTAAATCTTTTCATCAATATATTAATCAACATATTTATAAAGGACCTTCTATGGGTCCTAGGTAATCTGCAAGTAAGCAGAAAACTGGAAGATATCCCTACCTAAAAAGGCAAAACTTACAATTTCTTTCTCCCACAATAAATGCTAACTTGATTTAGTGGTGCCATATTAGTAAAGATTTTTACTTTTCCATCAATCTGTACTAAGAAATCTCTGATTTTGAGATTATATGGAAAGAAAATGCTGAGGATATTTCATCATGATTTTCAGGGTACAAGTAAGTGGTCATAGCATTGTTGCCAAAAGTTTTATTCTTTCTATTTAAAAATATTTTGGTGATTTTATAATGAAGCTTAACTTTCATCACATATACTACAGTATACTATTAAACAGAACTCAGAGGTCCTTTAGACTACTGACAATGGAGTTTGGATATTATCCCAAAACTAGCTAGAGACACTAAGGAGATTAGATCAGGATTAGACATGTGTTTTACAGAGAGCCTGCTAGCATTTGTGAAGGATGGATTAGAGGGTGGGAGGTGATAGGTAGGGAGACTGGAGGCAAAAAGATCAGTTATAAGATATCATGGTAGTCTGCACAGAGATGACATGGTCTTGAATTGAGGGTATGGCAAGGGAATTGAATCAAAAGGGTCGGCTTTTCTTAGAGTTACCTAGGAGAGGAAATGAAAAGGATTTTTTTTTTTTTTACTATGATCTGCAGTAAGAAAACATTATACATCACAATCAAGTGCACACATACAAAATTTTCCCCAAACAGTTCTTTACTTTACTAAAAATGATGTCTTCTGATATTTTCACATTACTTCTCTTCTACTATATTGTTTTAATGCTGGTTGGAACCTACTGAACTTATTCCATGGTATAATAGATGAGAAAAAAGAAGCTCAGATTTGGTCATGGGGGTTGAAATGACAGAAGGACGTCAGAGTGGATATGCCTAGTGCGTGGCTAGATTTATGAGTCTGGAGCTCTGGAAAGGAATGAGAGCAGGATTAGAAGCCATGGCATGGATGAGTTCATCCAGGTCTGTGCAAGAGGCAGGAGAGAAGAGTACCAAGGCAGCATCCAGGGCAACAGACATTCAAAGTATTGAAGGTGGGAAAGGAACCCATGAAGAAGAAAGAGGAGGAGGTAGGAGAACCCAAGAGAAAGGGGGGTCATGAAAGCCAAAGGAGGAGAATGCTTTAAGAAGTAATAATTTACCATCAGAAACCAGCGTGGTCCAGCATGATAAGGACTGAGAGGCGATTGCATATAGGGAAGCGGCTAGCAACCTTCCATATTTATTTCTAAGAGTGAAATTGGAAATAACCAAAACATAATAGATTCAGATCACCTTAGTAAACATTTATTTTTTACACACCATGGAAATATGCAAGATGCTACCTCTGCTCACAACCTTAGCGTGCTTCTCAAGATGGCACTTCAGGCTGCCAGTGACAGTCAATGAGAGTTGGCACAAGAGGATGCTACTGCAACGTTCCATCCTGAGCCATCTATGTGTTAAGACATTCATTTATATCTGTAAATATGTGCCTGGGAGAAGATCTGGGAGGTACCCGAGCCTAATCAATAGAGTGTAGATGAAGTTTCAGAGATGCAAGATTAAGATGTGGTTGACATCCTCTGAAAACAGCAATCTAAGATTCCTTCTATTCTGTCTTGAGAAAAAATGTAATATTTAGTGAAGAAGGGTGAAGGAAGGTTAAATTTTGGGTAACTGCTGGGATGTGGGGTGGAAAGTAACATTTAGAGTGAAAACTAAATATTTGTCACAGTCCTGAGCCCTGTCTAGGGGAAATGTAGCTAGACCAGACAACGTGAATATGTGATCATACATTAAGAGATTGGCATCACAATTTATATTGAGTCAAGTTTGACCCTCATGTAAGTGCTAAATAAGTAATTTTAGAACTTGTAATAGATAGTTCTAAATAAAGACTAAGTTTTTAGGTTTTAGGTACAAGACTACCTACCATCTTCACACCTCTTCTTATCCTCACATATATTCCCCTTTCTTCCCACTTAAATCAGTTCTTCACATTTCACTCAGATCCCCCAAAATCCTTAATCAAGACAATAAATTTTGAAACATAGCATGAATTAGGAGATTGAATAGGGCCATGATTGTCTTCTCCTCCCTTCTATGCGCTGCTTAATTGCACACACTTCCCACATTCACTTTTGGAGACAATAGCTTCGAAGGAAGAGGCTGGGTATGTATGTATTAAAACAAACCATGTGTGGAGATATTCCTAAAAGAGTGGGAAGGAATTAATGATCACAGAGTGACTCCGCAGGGATAGATTACTCCCATGCGGGGACAGATTTGCTTGGTTTAGTTATCATTTCCAGCTGTCAGGTTGAGTTTACACTCACCATGAGTTCATCTTTTGCATGGATTTGATCAACAAATTTAAGCTAAAAAACAAATGAATAAAAACAACTTCACACTTTCACTGCATTGATTGCTTGTTTGTATTGATGAGTCTCATGTCCTCTGCTGGGAGAACTAATGCCTACTGTGATTGTGATTTCCTCAATTCAATATTTATTGACTCCTACTATATGCTAGGCACTGTCCTATATAAACAATGACTGTATTTAAATCTTTATTTAATAATCCCTGTTAAGTTGAATTCAATTATTCAGATGTTATGCTGCTTGGAATTGATTATGACATGATTTAGCCCCACAAATAGGATCTAAAATGGTATGATGTCAGTTCAGCTCAGTGAATTCATATACATTTATAAGCAAGAGAAAAGCCCATTTTCTGGTATCAGCTTAAATTTGTCTCTTTCTTTATGCCTGCTTATGAAAATTAAATATCTCCATTGCAGTCATTCCTGAACTAGATTCCAAATGGGAAATTTGAGGGATTGGAGAATTTAGCAGATCATCCTTTTTGCTCAATCAAAAGTGATTTTTTTAAAAGGCAAGCCTAGCTTAGTCCAAAACAAATACATACAGAGATATTGTCAATGTGCCGGGTATGGTTGTATATCTCTCGTAATAATTTAAGGTCTAATAAATCTGCGAAATTCACAGGAGGTAAAGAAAAGAAAGAGAAGCGTTAGTGAGTGAACTAACTAATGTACTTTTCTATAAAACCTCCCTCCTGGGCAATTAGAGATCTCTTCTGTTCAGTGCAAAGTTCTTCATATTTTTTTCTTTCTCTCTCTCTCTCCCTCCCTCCTTCCCTCCCTGTCTCTCTCTCTCTCTCTCTCTCTCTCTCTCTCTCTCTCTCTCTCTCTCTCTCTCTCTCTCTCTCTCTCTCTCTCTCTCCCTTTTTCAAAGAAAGGGAAACTTTACTGAAGCCCCAGGGCCAAGCGATTTGGCCAGAAGGCCGCCCTGTGGGCCGAGGTGGCGGTGGAGGGGCTTTATTTGACCTTCTTCTTGGGGTGTAGGTTGTTGGCGTGGCCACACTACACTTGCGGCAGATCATCTTGTTGCATTTGTACTTCAAGGCAAGCTTGCGAAGGGAAGGCTCCATGATGCTGCCCTGCAGAGAAAGCACCAAGGGCAGGGTGGATGCGTTCTGGATATTGTAGTCTCAGGGAGTGCAGCCATCCTCCAGCTATTTGCCCGCCAGTATCAGGCCCCGCCGGTCAGGTGCGAGGCCCTCCTTGCCTGGGAATTTAGCTTTGATGTTCTCAGTAGCATCCCTGGGCTCCACCTCGAGTGTGATGGTCTTGTCCGTCAGAATCTTCACAAAGCTCTGCATCTCTGCGTCTGCTGCGGAGGTTGCTCTGCCAGCCTCTCATTGAAAAGAAAGAGCTCTACAGATTTCCTTATTCACTCTGAGTACTTTGTCTTTGCCCCCAAAGAACCATTTTGCCATTTGCTTGATCTTTTCTTTAGAACTTGCCTTAGGAACGGTAGCCTAAAATTTTGAAAATACAGAAATAACTCCAAGTGATCTCTGTCTCTTATTCTACTCTGTCTCCTCATACCGCCATGTTATTTTTTCAAAGGATCCCCAAGATGCCATCCCTAGAGGAACCATGCTGGCCATTTTCATCACCACCGTTGCCTACATAGGAGTTGCTATTTGTGTAGGTAAGTTGTTTGTCTCTGGTGTTGGAATGCCAGATTTATAAGGGTCTTCATGTCCAGTGGATTTTCAGTGGAACGTAAGTAGAACGTTTTTTAAAATGCAACAATTTTAGGGGTTTGAATGCAATTAATCTGTGACACATTTGTCTCTGGGTGAGGACTAGAGTAGAGATAATCAGATTGTCATTTTACCTGAACACAAAAGGGTTCCATTTTGCTACTCTTGATAATATTCCTGCTGCCAAGGAAGCCACCACGTCCAGCCCGCCCCCCCCCCTTACCTTAAGGAGGCAGGTGAGGACCAGAGCGAAGAAAAGAAACCCAAAGCAAAACAAAACCAACAACAACAACAACAAAAGCCTTAGGGAAATAGAATTGATGGCTGTGTCTCCTCCTTGCACTGCTATTCCTAATATGGAAATGTCGCTGTCACTAAGCAGTGGGAAATCAGAACAAGACCCAGCTGCCAGCAGTGTGGGTGACCAGCCCCCACGTTGCTCACTGAGCAGAAAATATATGGATTCGCCTGCTGTTCCGAAGCTGACTTTTGTTCCACCTGCTGCCTGCAGCCACACCTCCTCCTGGCTGGGGGTCACCTCATGCTTATGCCAGTATGGGAGAGGAAGCAATATAGAACATTCAGAGAAGAAAACTCTTTTCTGTGCACACTAGGGAATAGAGCCCTGGGCTGGACCACTACAGAAACCCGGATGACCACTTCCCAAAGGGCACATCCCAGTTGTCCTCTTACTGTTTACTATGTCCCTGTTTACTATGAAGACGATTAGGAGAGCACATATATCTTGAGTTGGTTTCTAAAGAAAAAAGCAAAACAATTAATTTAGATTCTTGTTTCTCTCACTGCTTCTCATTTGAGGAAACTGAATAATGTTAACTGTATTGTTGCGGCATTTCCAAGTTTAATTACATGTAAAGAGATTTTATTCCAATGCTTTTGTTAAATCAATATGTTTTTAAATGACATTGACACCACTTAAATGTCCCCAATGTGTTTTTTTTTCCTCACACAAAGTAAAAACAGAATGAATAAATTTAGAGACCTGATTTCAAAGATTCTTTTAGTTTTTGCCCCTGATGAGTGGGAAAATCTGTTTCTATACTTTTCCCAGGATAGGAGAAGGATATTCATGGGGTCCGTGGCTGGTCATTAGTGCAAATAATGGCTCATGGATTGACTTCATGGCTGTTAGGGGAATTATAGTCCGGAGAAGTTAAAATACATGACTTACAAAAGTCAGCTCAACATAAATGAACACTGCAAAGAAGTCAAACCTAGAATAGATGGTTTTTCTTGGTAACCAACACCCATAATTTTAAGTGGTTCAGCAGAGGCTGGCAGGCCGTCTCTCAGGCCTATATAAAAAAGATTCCTGCACCCTGATTATTTTAAATGATTCTTTCAACTTGAGGATTCTATGATTTTTAAGTCTTTCTGAGATTTAAAGAATATGAATTTGTGGCTAAAATTGAGGGTTCCCATTAGTACCTGTCACTGGCACCTCTCTTATACTTATTAGAAAACTTACCCTGGCTGGAATTTAAAAAGCAAAATGAAGTTTTATTAGTTGGCATTAGTTTGTATTTATTTATCCTTCAGGTGGGTCAGAAAAGTTTATATATATTTCATGCCTATGTTCATATATTTTAATAATCTTATCAAATACATAATGGGAGAAATTGCAGTTGCAAAAATTTACAAGAAATGTCAGTGATTAAAATGTATATCAAGGATCTTTAAAAACTTTGTAACTCCATTTCTGGGAAACTATCCTGGAGAAATACTTTGAAATACAGAAAAAAGTTTATGCACAAAGATGTTCATAGAATGTTTATAATAGAAAATAACAGAAATGCCCAACTGTATGAAGATAATGGGATAAACGGAGATGAAGAGTTGATAGAATATTATTTGACTATTAATGTCACTTGAGAAACCTTAATATTTTTACCCCAATGTATTTTCTGTATTATTTAAACACTTAAATTGAATATAAAGTAGAATTATTACTGTTAAAAACATTTTGCTAAGAATATCATTAGTTGAAAACTAGGGCTCAGTCCTCTTAATTACTCGAATTCAATAAGGCCATCTCTTGGTTCTCCCACAGATGAGAAAATAAGATCTTCTACTTGAAAAACTCCCAATCAGTAGCACGAAGTCAGAAATATCAATAGAGTATGCATTACAGGCAAGGCACTGCCATGGGCATTTTAATAGGTAAAATAGAAAAGGAGTCCAAACCCCCAAGTGTCTGTCAGAGGCTGGCGAGAGCCAGGCCTGAAACGACCCAAGGCAGCAGAAGTAGCAGCCTGTTAAAGACAGGAGGCGCTCCCGGGCCTCAGAGGATGGGAACTTCCAGGGACCATGTCCCAGGAAGCATTGACAATAAAGACAGCAGAGTCAGTAGGCCTGCTCAGACTCAAAGAAAACTAAATATGTTTTCAGAAGAACCCCTTAAGGGAAGAGAACTCTTCATATAAAGAAATGACGAAATGACGAGCCACTGTTTTTCCCCAGGGGCCTGTGTGGTCCGAGATGCCACTGGGAACATGAACGACACCATCATTTCTGGGATGAACTGCAATGGTTCAGCAGCCTGTGGGTTGGGCTATGACTTCTCAAGATGTCAACACGAACCATGTCAATATGGGCTGATGAACAACTTCCAGGTTTGAACTGCAATAATTATAATAATGTTTATTGCCATTTTTTTTCATTTTTAGAATATCTGGTATAATGAAACTTCTGACTCTGCAACTGATTGATTTGAATTCAGCAAGGAACAATGGGTGTGGGAGGGAAGGGAGTCATACCAGCATTATGTGATAGCAAATCCTGTGGTTACATGCACGGTGGTGAGGAGAAAACAGACGCTTGTCTGAATTGCATCACCAGTGAAAGCTTACCACCCTACATTATGTATCGTCCAATCAATTGTGCAGGATTTCATGGTGGAGAGAAGGAGAGACTTAGATTAGTGGGCACTTGGAATGCATTTCATGCATGGGCTTTGGCTTAGGAAAAGCCTCTGTGGTGGTCCTGGAGTGCCTGGAAGATAAAGCTCAGAGAGAAATTGTGAGTGGCAGAAAGGGAGGTAAATGAGGGGGAAGGAACAAGGGAAGTTGGGAAAAGTGTAGGACTTGAAACTCATTAATTTGTCTGAACGATTGGCAAGCAGAGGGAGAAGCAAATTTGTCGTGAAGGCTTCATTCATCTGTTTTAACAACCAACAAAGAAAAATTAGCTCAGCTGAAGTCATTATTCCAAAATATGACATAAATGAATAGAATCTTATCATGTTTCAGATCTAAAATTATGTTTTATGAGCACAGAAAAAGCAAAGGTTTGAAAAGCCTCTGAGCAGAAACAAGAAAGGCTAATGCCTTTAAAAAGACTGGTAAACAGCTGAGTCCCTCCCCAGAACTTATTAAAATACTACCTTATGTGGGACAGACTTTCCCATCGTGAAAGAAACATGTGCCCACAAAGCACAGAAGGGGCAAATGTCAGAGTCCTTGAAACCTTCCTGCCTTATTCTTTCCAGGATCTTCTAGATGTATTGTGGTGCACATTTATTATTTTTATAAACAACAAAAAGGCCATATCCATTTTGAAAAAACAACTATTAAAAACTCGAGAATGAAAGGGCGGTGTGGGGGGGGGCGGAATCTGTTTAGAAGCAATTAGCTTATAAAGGAGATTCCAGATCCCAGTTTCTATAAAAACTGGGCTGTTTGTTTGTTTGTTTGTTTGTTTTGTACTGTCTGTTGGATGAGTCCCCTTACTTGAGCTTCTCTTCCCCAGGTCATGAGCATGGTGTCAGGATTTGGCCCCCTCATCACGGCTGGCATCTTTTCTGCCACTCTCTCCTCGGCCCTGGCCTCGCTCGTCAGCGCTCCCAAAGTGTTCCAGGTGATACAGGCACAGGAGCATGTGCTTCTCCCTGCTGCCATTGCCACTGAACATGGATCAAGCTGCAATAGTCATTCTCACTGGCAATCAGTTTCCATCATTTTCTGAAACAGTTTAATGTTTGCATCTGGCTCAAATGCTATGTCTGCCACATAGTTAAGATCGATTCAAATAATATAAAGAATGATAAACTGCAGCGTTAACTTGTGCCTCATATTGTGTATCTCTTTATCTTTCCCCAAATCTTCTTGTTTGAATCACCTAGGGGAAACGGTTGTGCATAGATATAAGTGACAGATTTATCCTCTTCTTTCCCATTAGGCTCTGTGCAAGGACAATATCTACAAAGCCCTGCAGTTCTTCGCAAAAGGATATGGGAAAAACAATGAACCGCTGAGAGGATACGTTCTCACTTTTGTTATAGCCATGGCCTTCATTCTTATTGGTTTGTAGTTTTCTTGGTCTTACTGAAAGCCAAATAATTCTTCTGATTACTCCCAGGTTTTTCCTCTTAGCTTGAGAAATTACCTGTTTTATGTTTAATATTCCGTTTGGGAATATTGGAATCTGTCTAAGAAGGAAATGAGAACTCCTTATGTGCAGAGGCCTTTGAAGACTTGAGTCCAAAGTCTTTTGGACTTTAATCTCTTCTTTGAATCTGAATGTTGGAAATCTATCTGACCAAATGTAACTGAATCCTTCCTCCAACCTGTCCAATATTGCCTAATCCCAGAGTCTCCCCCAGCTGCCACCTGTCTTTCCGTCTCCTGGCCTGGCAACTAGCAGGAGCGGTAAAGCGTCTGTTCTCAAAAAGTGGTCCGGTAACCATTTGTGTCAGAATCAGAACCATCTGCAGGTTTTTTAAAGTGCAGATTTTTCAGGCACAACCCAGAGGTAGAATCAGAATCTCTGGTGATGAGTAATCTGTATTTTTACAAGTTCCTGAAGAGACTTATAGACAACTAAGGTTGGAGAACCACTTACCTAAACTTTAATCTTGACTCCTTCTCCTGAAACAATATAAAAACAGCTATATAATCTTGGAGAGGCACATGCATCAACTGTACGTTGCACATTCCTCACGGCTCCCTAGGGCACCCCCTTTGCTGGTGAGCATGTCAGAGGAAAAGAAGCAACAGGCAAGGAAGATGATAGCTACGCATAGATGGGCGGAGCCTCCCTCAGCACAATGGTGCCACACAGTGAGGGATCCTCCTCACCACATCAACCCAGGAAGTGACCAATTCATGAAGCCTCATAAGATTTCCATAAGGGTGAAGATGTTTGTTACAAGGGAACAAGGTTTGTTAGATTTTTAAAAAATTAAACAAAAAAGCAATTATGTGTAGATATGTTTCAATTATGTCATTTAAGCTTTAAGACTTCAAATCATTGCTGTATACTGCATTTCAGTGATGAAATAGACAAAGTTTTTAAAAATTGTAAAAATGAAAGAATATCCTTAAAAATCATTCTTTCAGAACAACATAGATGAGCTTCATGGCACAACCTACTCCCTTGCAGGCTTCCGTGTTCTAGCATCACACCCAGCTGCCACCCTCATTTGCATCACTGAGGTTGACCTGCGTCTGACCCTCAGAGAAATAGGATTATCTTTAATTCATTTCTTATATCTTATAATTCACCCATAGACCAATTCAGCTAGGATTAAGTCATACTGGATGTTTAGCTACTGCGGTAAAACATTTTGGCAAATCTTAAGAAGTAGAACTCTCTAGAGATGTAGAAAAGACCAAATGACTAACAAGAGTTCTGAAAGTCAGAGAGAGCAAGTCGAGTATATGCAGAGAGATTTCCAAGCAGGCATTTCTGGTGCACTGGTATTTAACTAATCTGATACCCTGTAGAGCCTTTTGATTGTATGCATAACAGATAAAGAACACAGTATTTGGTACCTTCGGGATAACAGCAGGGGAATTAATTTATCATCTACCCAGTCCCCAACCCTGCTACCCATTTCCATTCAAATTTTTGGTGGGTAGAGGTCTTGATTGCCTATTTTCTGATGAGAAGGTTTTCTTGCTCTTTACTTTATTGGAAATAAACTCTGGCTAAGAATAGATTTTTTTTAATGAATGCAGTCCCAAAGAAAAATCACTAACTTCTTCAACTTTGACAGATGCTAGCTATGTTTTCAATTTCCAAATGAAGTCAAGCTTCCAGGCTATAACAGCTGTTCCGCTCCTGGTCTCATCACTCACATGTACATGCTCGATTCTGCTTTGTTCACAGCGGAGCTGAACACCATTGCTCCCATCATCTCCAACTTTTTCTTGGCCTCATACGCACTTATTAATTTCTCCTGCTTCCATGCCTCTTATGCCAAATCTCCAGGTAAGTTGACTTTTCAAAATTAAACTACACGTAAGCGAACAGGTAGTCGCAATAAAAAGAAAGAAGTCAGTGCAAGGTGCTTAATTTGCGTTTATGTGTTTCCTGATATCCTAGTAGGCAGCGTAATCCACTTTGTGTCGGTGAGTTGGGGGAAGACTTCTGAAATAGAAAAAGAATCATTTGAGCAATGGCCTTTTTGACCAACCGTAAAGTCAATTTTCTCCTGCAGCAATAAATTATTCATCGCAAGAGAAACCACATTTATTTCAGCTGTAGAAAAACACCACTATTTATTTCCAGGGTGAAAGTGACCACAGAAGTGGAATAAATGTATATATTTGAAACTTCCTTGCTATCAATTTGTTTCCTGCCCATGGTGCAGAAGAGAAGGATGAGTAGCTCCCATAATTACCTGCTGAGTGTAGTCAACGCAGAGTCACATTGAAGCTGGTGACATCCTTGCACTCTCAGACTGTGCTTTAAAGTGGTACAAAATTTCACACCAAAGCACCTTTCCCTCTCTAGTCACCCCTCACCTCTGCTGTGCTTCCATTGGCCAATCGAATTTCTTCTGCCTTTCCACCAGATGAGAGACTTGCCATTATCAACCAGCAGAAAGTTCTTCGCCACGAGGATTTTTATCAGAGATATAAACATATTTCCACTCGTTTAGGGCCTGCCACTATTGAGCTTCCTTTGGCAAAGCTGCTGCCAATAAGACTGTAGATGGAAGGAGAGCCTTCATCCATCCAAGGCCACCAAGGCTCCAGAAGATATTGAGGACTTTTTGTTTCTGTTTTGTTGTCTTCTTTTAAGCAGAGAACAGAAAGTTCTAGTCAGAGAATACAACAAATCATAGAAATGTATGCCTCCATGCCATGTGTATGTCCATTTTTGAAAAACAACGTGAAGTGATAGAGTGAAAAGGAAAGAGGGAGAAAAAGAGAGAGGAAAAATAGAAAAGCACACAGACGGGGACACATGGATACACAAACCCAGAAAATAAGAAATGCGACTCTCCTCCTCCCTGCCCCCACACCTGCATCCCAAGCCAGACTCTGAGAAATAAGGGCATTTCCAGTGATGTTCTTCTCAAAATGCTGTTTCCATCTTGTGGCCATTTAGGAAATTGCTCTAGAAGACTTGGAAAACTGTTGTGTTTTGGCAACTCCAAATTCAAAATGTACTTCACCGATAGACCAAATGTGCCCTTCAAACCAGAGCTTCCCCATCCTGGCCATACCGTCTTCCAGCTTCTTTTATTTCAGGGAACTAATAAAACATGGGAAACCCCATGCAAATATGAACCATTGGAAATGTGTAACATATTAATGCATAGGGTTTGAGATGACATTGCAGACAAATTCCCTCTCTATTCCCATAGATTATTATTTCTGAAAGAGCAGGCACTGTCTTCTTAGGGTAAAGGAACAGCTAGCCAGAAGTTAGTGGATTGACCTTTGATGACTCTGCCCTCTCCACAGGAACAATAAGCCTGTTGTCTTAATCTTCTTCTTAGGCCACCAAGGAGTTCTTCCCAGCCCACCCCAAAAGACCCCACTTTTTCCATCCCTCCTGCCTCCTTTCAATTCCTAATGGCATAGACATCAGATGCTGAAGGCTGTAGTTTGGTAAGACAATCAGGAGGCACGCAGGTAGTGTGGAGGGGCCATGAGTGACACATTTTCTGTATTTCACAGCATCCTTATTTGGTATAATTACACCTTCGTAGGCCAGGGACCAAAGATCACAACAAATTAATAACAAAGTTAGAAACTTGACTTAAAAGTTCTGATTTTTATGCTAGGAAAAAAATGTTAGCTGTATTTTAATGATATACAGTGCCATGATGGTGAGAGTGTGGAAGTTTTTCTTAGGCACATAGATTTTTTTTCTTTTTTACTTTTAGGATGGAGACCTGCATATGGAATTTACAACATGTGGGTATCTCTTTTTGGAGCTGTTCTGTGCTGTGCAGTCATGTTTGTCATCAACTGGTGGGCAGCTGTCATCACCTATGTCATTGAGTTCTTCCTCTATATCTATGTGACCTATAAGAAGCCAGGTAAGATAAAGACTGTATAGGAGGGGGGGTTCCAAAGCAGCTTCTAACGACCCATGTATTCAACAGTTATTGAGTGGCTCCTATGTGCTTAGGTGTGCCATGTGTATGGTGGATATCAATGATATAATGTAACATAATAACAATCTTTAGCCTTGTTGAGCACCTATTACATACTATACACTCATTTAATCCTCACAACAATACTGTACAGCAAGCATTATTAGACCCATTTTACAGATGAAGAAACTGGACTTAACTATAATACAATATAATAATGTGAGAGTGATATGAATGAATTGCTGAGGAAAGGCGAGAACTGGATGGACTGCAAATGGGAGAGGCTAGAGACCACAGAGGGAGATATTGAGAGGTCCAGTCTCACACTCCCCTTCCCCTTGCTCTGCAAGTAGAGCAGAGAAGGTAATAATATCTTGGAGGGGTATATTTGTTGTTTATTTTTATTACTTCATGTATTTTAAACATCAGGTATAATTTACATATGGTAAAACTCACCCCTTTTAGATGTACAGTCTATAAGTTTTGACAAACTTACACAATCTTATAACTACCACCAGAATCAAGACAGAGGACATTTCCACCATCACTATAAGTTCTTTTATACTCCTATGTAGTCAATCTCTTCCCTCCAATTTAGCCCCAGCAAACACTTTTCTGATTTCGGCCCCTATAGAAATGCCTTTTCCAGAATATTATATAGAATCATATAGTATGTAACCCTTGTGTGTGCTTCCTTTCACTTAACAGGATGCTTTTAGATTCATCCATGTTGTTGCGTGTATAAGTAGTTTCTTCCTTTTTGTTGCTGAGTAGTATTTGATTGTATAAATACATCTCAATGCATGTCAGTTGATGGACTTTTAGGTTGCTTTCAGCTAAGGGTGATTATATATAAAGCTGCTATAAACATTCACACATAGGGTTTTATGAGGACCTATGTTTTTCTCTAAGAATGAGATATCTAGGAGTGCGATTTCTAATATAACAAGTGTATATACAACTTTATAAGGAACTGCCAAATTGTTTTCCACAGTAGCAGTACCATTTTCTATTTCTACTAGCAATGACATGAAAGTCCTAGTTGCTCCACTTCTTGTCAGCACTTAGTATTGTCAGTTGCTTTAAGAAACAAACAAACAAACGAACAACAACAAAAAAAACATTCTAACAGATGTAGTGTACTATCTGACAGTGGCTTGGTTTTCATTTTCCCAATGATTAATGATCTTATTTGCCATCCATGTATCTTCTTTAGTCAAGTGTCTCTTTAAGTCTTTTTCCCACTTTTTTGAGTTGTTTGTTATTATTCAGTGGTGAGAACTGTTTATAAATTCCAGATGCAAATCTTTTAGCAGTACATGTTTTACAAATATTACCTACAGGTTTGTGACTTTTCATTTTTCTTACAGTTGTTTTGAAGAATTTTAATTTCTATAAATTCTAATTTATGATTTTTTTTCTTTTATGGCATGGTTTTTTGCTTCTAATTGAAGGTAACATTCCCTAATCCAAGATCACTAACTTCTTTTAGATGTTTTAATGCTCTATATTTTAGATTTATGTTTATTATCCATTTTGAGTTAATTTTTATATATCATGCGAGGAATGGTTCAAGGTTCCTTTTTTTTTTTTTTACATATAAGTATCCAACTGACTAGTAGGGTTTTTATAAGAATAAAATAACTTAAGATATACTAAATACCTGGTGCGTGGTCAACACTTAATCAGTATTAATTTTCTTTATCTTGAGATAGTGATCCGCCACCATTTCCCGGGTTCTTTCAAGCAAACCTGGGAAGATGGTTCTGTCTGCCATCTGGGGTGAACCTGTACATTCCCGTCAGGGATTTTCTCTTATCAGTTTAGAGAACCCATCTAATATTTAATTTGTTCAACAACAACAACAACAACAACAAAAAGCCAAGGGATGGTAGTGCTTACCACCCTTATGAAGACTAGTCCCTAAAAGATCAAACTAAAATGCTTGATAAAAATTGACCTCTTCATGAACACCCAAAAGTAAGAATTCCTAAGCTATTCAGTTTTACTATTCAAAATAAAAAGGTTGCTGCACACTATCTGTGTATACAAAAATGTCTCTTCTTTTCATCTTAAGAATTTGTGAAGACCCCTTGAATTTATTCAGGCGCTTACCCTTTTCCCGTCTATCACCTGCAATGTGGTCATCACACAAGTTCTCCACAAAGAAAAATTTCTGAGCTGCAGCTTTAAAAGTATGATCCTTAGCTGGAAAGAGAGGTCTCACTTCTAAGAATTCACGAAGGGTTCATAGAAAAATACAGTGTTCTTCCTAGGAAATACTACATTATATTTTCTGTAATTTGGGCACTCATCACTGCTGACATAGCCAGGGGAAATCATAGTAAGGGATGGCTTATAAAACTTATTCACGGTATACAGAGGGAAGGTCAATACTTTTTATGCCACATTTCTCCTTCGTCCACAGATGTGAACTGGGGCTCCTCCACACAGGCTCTTTCCTATGTGAGCGCTTTAGACAATGCTCTGGAATTAACCACAGTGGAAGACCATGTGAAAAATTTCAGGTAAAATGGGCTTCTCAGGCATCCTGGTGTTGTTCCATATTAGAAGTGGTTTTTCTTTATGAGGGACAAATGCACTGGAGTACTTATATGCTTTTATGGGTATATTCTAAGACTAGGCAGTTATACAAAACTACCACATTCTCATGACAGCCCCTCCTGCAAATAAGTACTTCTATTCCTCTCTGAGCTATGCCCACCCCCAATTATAAACGCTCATGGTGCCAAGGGTCACTTCCCATGCCTGGAGATACAGAGGTGATCTAAGTCATGTGATTTCAGAAAGATGTCCCCAAACCCCCACAAACCTTAATCTTTGGTGCTGTCTCCATTCAATTTAAGGCTTTTTGGCTTACTGCATTCTCTTAGAAGAAGTAACACTTTAAGCTCTGCATTAGTTATATATTATTTTGAATGGAACTTCAAAACACAACCTTTGCAAGGAGGATGAAGGAAAATAGTCTGAAAATACTGGTTGGAGAACAACAGGCTGTTTTGGGATTTGGGATTTGGGACAGGATAGTGTCCGGGGGTGAGGGGGGTTAAGGGGTTAAACAGAGAAAACTCAAAATCATCTTTTCCTTACTTGACATTTTGGCTCTCACTGTCTAAACTAAGAATATAAAAAGAGCAAGATGGACAGGCAGGATGATTCAAGACTTCTGGTGAGAAACCTAAGACATATTTAGGGTAGAGAATGTCCCATTTTGCCAAGCCTTCTGTACCTGCCATTTCCATTGGGGTAGTTTTGAGCTCATAGGCTTCTTGCAGTAGTTCTCACATCTTCTTTTCTCCACTTTCAGGCCCCAGTGCATTGTCTTAACAGGGGGACCCATGACAAGACCTGCTCTCTTGGACATAAGTCACGCCTTTACCAAGAACAGTGGCCTTTGCATCTGCTGTGAAGTCTTTGTGGTAAGAGCCACTTCATCCCAGGAAAATGCTTTTTTCTCCCTGCTCACCTTGTGTTGTTTTAGGTGAGCCGAACAGGTACATGTGGTGATAGGAGAATGGCAAGACAGTTTGGACAAGAACCCTTTTCCCTGATTCATATAGCAAGAACTAGCAAGGGCCCGTGATCCTGAATTTAAATGAGTGGATAAAATGACTTTCCGATCACAAGAGACAAAGTAAAAGTGATAAATATTTCCAAATGATGGCCATTGAGTCAAGAAAAAGAGAACTGGCTCAGAAATAAATAAATAAAATGAAAGTATTCGAAGCAATAACTGTCCCCAGACATATAAAAGGATGAAATGAGCCAGAGAGCGCTATTATATAAATTAACTGATGAGGAAAGAATCAGACCAAATGGCCTTAAATGACAGCACACAGAATTTAGATTGAATATTTCGATAAACTTGATGACACTTTAGATAATCTAGGGAATTAAACCAAGTTTTTCATGTCTTAGATACACATTCCGAGCTGAATGAGTTCTTTTTTGTTCAGGAAGTACATGGTAGACTGATGATAATTTATTGGTGGGTTTTCCCAGGAGGGATCAAAGTACATGCTAAAATTTTAACCAGAATTGTTGACTGACAAATCACCAAAATCACCAATATCTAAAATGAGGAGAAAACATTAAAATGATAACAAAATAATAAGTCTAAGTCCTCCAAACCAGTCTAACTCTGTTTGTATTCCCATCTCTCTCTCTCTCTCTCTCTCTCTCTCAATCTCCCTCTCTCTCTCTCTCTCTCTCTCTCTCTCTCTCTCTCACACACACACACACATACACACACACACACAGGCACACCACTCAAAATCCTCAGCTACTTCAAAGTCTTTTTATAGTAGTTACCTATTTTTCAAAGCATTTTCCTACAGTTTTTATTTGATCTACATAACAGCCTAGTGAGGCAGAAAGGAAAGAAGCCGTGTTCTCATTTTACTGATTGAAAAAGTAAGATTCAAGAAACTTAAGTTATTACACAGGGTCACATGATAAGAAAGTGACACAGCCAAGATGTCAGTCCAGGCCACCTGACTGTGCTCTGTGTTACATCATGAGGAGAAAGCCTTGGCAGAATTGTATCCAGGTTGTGCTGTTAGAATCAGGTAGCACTACCTAAATGCCCGACACCTGCCAGAGAATGGGGCCATCAGTAAGCTGTGGAATCCGGGGTCCAGTCCACTGTGCCATGCCGCAGGGCGTCATTTACCAGACATCATCATGACCAGCACTTCAGCATCTTTTTACACTTGGCAATACCCTAAATGCTATAGAAAGTCAATTGGTCATATTCTCTTTCCTCTCAGTGCTTACTTATATGATAGTAACTCTAACAATATAACTCAATGCAATTATCCAGTAGGGGGTGAAGGGAATCCTACTGACTACATAAGATTGACAGGTTAAGTAATGACCAAATGTGACTCCAGAGGATTTTTAAAAATCTCATCAAGTGCTCTTTTTCTCATATTATCAACTTTGGTGCCCCAGATTAGTGGATTTCATTTCAGCCAATATAATACAGGAGTGGGTTTTGATGGAATAAGCAGTTTGGGGTGTTTTTCTTCTCCAGCAATTTAGAGAAAACTTACTTTAGCAGGCAACAAAATACCTTTAGGACAGGACAAATGAACTGGGAGTATAAACAGTCATATATTGGCAAGGGAGAAAAGGTCTTTTTACAGAGGCAAAAGATATTGCTTTTAATTAACCCTTTGCTGCTTTAACTATAATAAAAGAGTATGATTCTGGAATATCATTTCATGTGAAGTAGGTCCCTGAGGCTGTGCCTCCAGCAGCCCTGTTTGATATGTATATTGGACCACATTCTACATCACTGTGCGTTTCTCTCTGAGTAAGGACCAAGAGTCTTACTCCCAGGTACTGAGTTCTCTTGGGGACAGAAAATAGTGCATCATTTAATGACTTTCCAGTTAGTTACTTCCTGTGAGCTCCTGGGGCTGCAGATGCTGTCAGCATTTTTCAACTCCATGTTCAGTCGTCAATCATCTTTGCAAAGAAACAGATGGAAGGGGATGTGGGGAAAGTCAACATACCATTAGAAAATTTTTTCCCAAAAGCACAGTGCTCGGTATTTAGGCCAACCTTGTGGAAAAGTAAAATAGTAACGGTAGTGTTAAGGGATGACAACTTAATTTTTAATTCTAGGAAGTTGGTGCTCATGGGCGTTGGAGACACATAGTCAAGATCTGAATCTCTGTTTTGCTATCTGTTAGCTGTGAATCCCGTAGGCACATAATTTAGTCTTTCTATGCCTCAATTTTGTCAGGTGTAAAATGGGAATATTAATAATAATAACACCTATGTGACAGAGTTGTTGTGAGAATTCTGTAAGATAAACTTTTAGTGCTCATCGCAGTATCTGTCAAACAGTAAATGCTCGATTTTAGCTGTTATTATTGATATTGCTATTATCATTATTTTGGTATATCATAGTTGCCATTTTGATTTCAAAACTATACCCCCTTCAATAGAAGCCTGAAGCACTCTCTTTTAAAGAAACCAGGTCCAGACACTGGATGTTGGATTTGGTATCTGATGGCTTACTCGTGATGCAACAGTGAAGTATTTACTCCCACCCAGCTAGTCACAGGACAGCAGGCTCTGTGCTCTGTCCCTCGGGTGGCCTTCAATCATTTGACATGCTTGCTTGAAGTGCTGTTACACTACAAGGAAGAAGCAAGATTCAGAGCTCGCTGACATTTTGATACTGGTGGGTAGATGGAAAGCATGTGGCTACAACTGCCATTTCCTACAACAGAGGTTTTTTAAAGGACTGGACATCATAACCCTCAAAGCTGCTGGAATTGAAACTAAGAGTTATTATTACACCGAAACTAAGAGTTGTTATTACACCATCACCAACGTTGTAGTCTTCCAACTATCTAGCTAAATCTTACCTGCAACCATGAGAGCCTCTTCCACTCTTTTGCCTTTTTCCTACTCAGCCTAACAATGTCAAATGAGGGACCCTTTAACAAGACAAATTTGGGAATCCTTTTTAAGAAATCCAGCTTGGTAACTTAAAATAATATATATTTTCCCCTTTTGAATTACCATATAATAAATCAGTGACATACTTATATCCCAAGAGACTTTATATTCCACTTCTCCTAATAAACAACTCTTACCTTTTTTTCTCATAGATGCTTCCGTTCACTTTTTAAATGAGATAAACCCTTACAGATCAACCTAACATCCCCTTTATAACCACTCAGTCCCATGGCTGTCTCTCTCCAAAGGAAATGGTATCTGTGTTTGATTGGTATTCTTCTAGTCATTTCATGTATGTGTACCAAGATGTAGATTTATTTTGATTAATGTTTTTTTCTCTTTAGTATTCTTTAAACCTTTATTATCCTGTCTGGTCTTCTCATTGTAAAGGAGAAAAAGGAATAGTTTTTGACCAGATCCCTCATGTAGATCCCATTTAAGAAAATTTCAC
Organism: Rhinolophus ferrumequinum; assembly: GCF_004115265.2. Lineage (NCBI taxonomy): Eukaryota > Metazoa > Chordata > Mammalia > Chiroptera > Rhinolophidae > Rhinolophus > Rhinolophus ferrumequinum. The sequence continues at coordinate 58,787,333 of NC_046289.1, read as the reverse complement.
CTTTACTATTTCCATTTCTTTTTTTTTCCTGAAAATATATAAACTATTTAAACAAAACCTAAAGCTTTTTTTGAATTCAAAGAAGCTCTTAAGAAAATTCAGGGAAGACAACCAACTCCCAACTCTATGGCATGATGGAGGGCAGCTGAAACATAGATAACCCAGGGGAAACTAAAATTCTCATTTTTATCTTCAGCTTTTTTTTAATCTCAACTTTCACATCCACTGAGAAGAAATGCACTCTTTTTTAGATGTATCTATTCTCCTTTAACTAGTCAGTCTCTGTCATGACGTTAACAAAGTAGTGACATGACCAAATACAGGAAGAATGAAGTGACCTATCAGTGGGCTCTAGGATGCAAGGTGAGATGAAATACGGACAAATCAGAAACGGAAAAATTCTCTTTCCCACAGTTCCCACCAGAGCAGCAATGAAATCTAAAACAGAGTAATAGGACTCTCAATGTTTTGAGAAATAGAAATTGGAAAGAACACTTCACTTGGCCCAAATTCCTCTGTTTAATCCTAATGATATTGGAACGCCTTTGCAAATTTTTTTTCATAATGTTAATTTATTTGAAGTAGTGTCACATCAACTTCTTCTCCAGACTAAATAATTATAATTCCTTTACCCCTTTCTCAATCAATAACAAAGTTGTAATATATTCAATATTTTTTAGAGTGTCTTCGTTCAAATCCTGAATTAATTTATGTACTCTTATTTTGGATCCTAACTGAACTAATCTCTATAATATTTTAATTGGGTGGTAAAATTCATTTTTGCAACTATGACATATTTGAATGTTGAATAATTATTTTCTAGTATGTCTTCCCTCTTTGTTAGTTTGATTTTTCCTTACTACATTTGTATTGAGCCTTGCTTCACATTAATAAGTGTGCTAAAAAGGATATTATAATCTTTTTTTAGCCAAGAGAGATTCTGCATGAAATACTTTTATGATTTCTCAAAATGGCAAATTTAGGCATTAAAATAAATCTTTCTGTCACAATTAATGTTTAATCTAGATTTTTGTATTACAAATAGACATATGTTACACTGTATTTATTTAAATAAATGCCAGTTTCCCCAGGGGTTCACAGTCATTGTGGCACAACTCAGTATATTGATGGTCCAATACCTTTCCTAGCTGTTGGTTTTTCTTCTATTTCATGGCTGTTGTTACCACTGAGCTTACTTGAATAAAATAGTCCATCTTCCTTTTGCTGTCCATGGACTCTAGAACGGCCAAGAAGGACTAGTAGTTCAAAATGCATTGACAGTCTGGAACCCTGAGCAAAATTTGACCCATAGTGACTTATCTTTCTTTAGGCTAGGTCTTCTGGTTTAATAACCGCACTCTTTAAATCTTTACTTTCTCCGTCTTCACTGAAGGTTCTTGTTTTTTTAACTTTAATATACAAATAATGTTTAATTGGTATTCTTCTAGTCATTTCATGTATGTGTACCGAGATGTAGATTTACTCTGATTAATTTTTTTTCTCTTTAATATTCTTTAAACATTTATTGTCCTGTCCTCTCCTCTCATTGTAAAAGAGAAAAAGGAATAGTTTTGATCAGGTCCCTCATGTAGATCCCATTTAAGAAAATTTCGCCTTTACTATTTCCATTTCTCTTTTTTTTTCTGAAAATATATAAACTATTTTAACAAAACCTAAAGCTTTCTTTGAATTCAAAGAAGCTCTTAAGAAAATTCAGGGAAGACAACCAACTCCTGATACATGCCACAAAAGTCATCCAAACTTTTTGACACGTTATCATGTTCCAGAAAACATTCTGATAAAAATCAGTACATAAATAATCTGATCCAATTTAAATAGCATATTGAAAGGGAAGTGATCCCAGAGATCACCTAGTGTTGTGTAATAGCAATTGAATACATGCCACAAATGTAATGTAAAATTTTCTAGTAGCCAATTAAGAAAGTAAAAAAAAGGTACAGTTAATTTTAATAATACATTTTATTTAATATTCCTAGATTATTATTTCAATATGCCATTAATATAACATTATTAATGAGATGTTTTACTTTTTTCATACTAAGGCTTCCAAATTCAGTACGTGCTTTACATTTTCAGCACATCTCAATGTGGATCAGCCACATTCAAATGCTCCATTGGCAACATGTGGATAAGGGCTATCACACTGGGCAGTGAGGACCTAGACAATTTCCTTATTCTTAGAAATGCATGATCCACATCAAGAGAGAACGAACGCATAAGCCGGGTATCAGCTAGGAGGTGCCAGAGCCAGACCTAACCCAAGCTTCAGGTTCGCAGTTCAGTCCTCTTTCAGCTCTGTTATCGAACAAACACAGTGGTGCAATTAGGTCCAAGTCATCAATGAGATTGTGAGCACTCAGTTAAGATAATAAAAATCAACTTTGGATAAGCAACTACTATGTTCCAGACACCACATTAGGCACTTTATCATGACTACTTAAAACAACCTTGCAGGATAGAAATTGTTATCTCTGTTTTCAGAATAACATACCAAAGCTCAGAGATTATCAATAACCTCCAAAGTGGTCACGTGTAGATGTGAAACCAGTTCTGCCTGACTGCAAAGTCTGGTATCTTTTTCATACATTCAAAACACTTTCCAATCCAAGTGCGGTCTGAGAACCAGCACTGCATCTGTATCACCAGGGCATTGTTAGAAAGGCAGAATCTTTTTTTGGGGGGAGGGGTTGAAGGGGAGCAGGATTTTATTGGGGAACAGTAATCTTTTTTTTTTAATTTATTGGGTTGACAATTGTTAGTAAAATTACATAGATTTCAGGTATACACTTCTGTATTACATCATCAATCTGTAAATCCCATTGTGTGTTCACCACCCAGAGTCAGTTCTCCTTCCATCACCATATATTTGATCCCCCTTACCCTCATCTCCCATCCCCCACCCCCCCCCCCTTACCCTCTGGTAACCACTAAACTATTGTCTGTGTCTATGAGTTTTTGTTTCTCATTTGTTTGTCTTGTTCTTTTGTTGTTTTTGGTTTACATACCAAATATCAGTGAAATCATATGGTTCTCTGCTTTTTCTGTCTGACTTATTTCGCTTAGCATTATACTCCCAAGATCCATCCATGTTGTCACAAATGTTCCTATATCATCTTTTCTTACTGCCAAATAGTATTCCATAGTATTCCACCACAACTTCTTTATCCATTCATCTATCGAAGGACATTTTGGTTGTTTCTATGTCTTGGCCACCGTAAACAAAGCTGCAATGAACATTGGAGCACACGTGTCTTTATGTATAAATGTTTGCAGATTTTTTGGGTAGATATCCTGGAGAGGGATTGCTAGGTCATATGGTAATTCTATTCGTAATTTTTTGAGGAACCTCCACACTGCCTTCCATAACGGCTGCACCCATCTGCATTCCCACAGTGTATGAGGGTTCCTTTTTCTCCACAGCCTCTCCAACACTTTTTACTATTTGTCTTGTTGATGATAGCCATTCTGACTGGGGTGAGGTGATATCTCATTGTGGTTTTTATTTGCATTTCTCTGATGATTAGTGATGTTGAGCATTTTTTTCATATGTCTATTTGCCATTTGTATGTCCTCTTTGGAGAAATGTCTCTTCAGATCCTCTGCCCATTTTTCAATTGGGTTGTTTGTTTTGTTGTTGTTGAGTTTCATGAGTTCCTTGTATATTTTGGAAGTCATCTCCTTATCGGAGGCACTGTTTGCAAAAATCTTCTCCCATTCAGTTGGCTCTTTATTTTGTCGATGGTTTCTTTTGCTGTGCAGAAGCTTTTAAGTTTCATATAGTCCCATTCATTTATTTTAGCTTTTACTTCCATTGCCTTTGGAGTCAAATTCATAAAATGCTCTTTGAACCCAGGGTCCATAAGTTTAGTACCTATGTTTTCTTCTATGCAGTTTATTGTATCAGGTCTTATGCTTAAGTCTTTGATCCATTTTGAATTAATTTTGGTACATGGTAACAGATAGCAGTCCAGTTTCATTCTTTTGCACGTGGCTTTCCAATTTTGCCAGCACCATTTATTGAAGAGGCTGTCTTTCCTCCATTGTATGTTTTTAGCTTCTTTGTCAAAAATTATCTGTCCATATTTATGTGGTTTTATTTCTGGGTTCTCAATTCTATTCCATTGGTCTATGTGTCTGTTTTTCTGCCAATACCATGCTGTTTTGATTATTGTAGCCCTGTAGTACAAGCTAAAGTCAGGGAGTGTGATACCTCCAGTATTGTTCATTTTTCTTAAGATTGCTTTGGCTATTTGGGTTCTTTTGTGGTCCCAAACAAATCTGATGATTTTTTGTCTATTTCTTTAAAAAGTGCCATTGAGATTTTGATGGGGATTGCATTGAATCTGTATATTGCTTTGGGTAATATGGCCATTTTAACTATGTTGATTCTTCCAATCCATGAGCACGGAATGTCTTTCCATTTCTTTGTGTCTTCTTCAATTTCTTTCAAAAATGTCTTATAGTTTTCAGCATATAGGTCCTTCACAACCTTGGTTAAGTTTATTCCTAGGTATTTTATTCTTTTTGCTGCAATTGCAAAAGGAATTGTTTTTTGTATTTCTTTTTCTGAGATTTCATTGTTAGTATATAGGAATGCAATGGACTATTCTACATTGATCTTGTAGCCAGCAACTTTACTGTATTCGCTGATTGTTTCTAATAGCTTTTTGGTGAAGTCTTTAGGGTTTTCTATATATAGCATCATGTCATCTGCAAAGAGTGATAATTTAACTTCTTCATTCCCAATTTGGATGTCTTTTATTTCTTTCTCTTGCCTGATTTGGGGAACAGCAATCTTGAGCCCCGTTCCAGACCTACACTTTGCATTTTATCAAGATTCAAGGTGGACTATAAGAAATCTAAGAAAATCAACAAAATTCCAAATCTCTCAATGAATTGATATAAAATCCCAGGAAGATAGTAGATTTATTCTCTATCAGCACATGGAAGATAATCAGAAGTACATTTTGGAGTAATTTGAAATATGCAAGCAAGGAAAAGACCTGGCTTGGACCGTTAAGGAAGGAGAAACAAGAATATAATTTTTAGTTAAATATGAGCTAACTGAACTCAAATCTTGAAGTTATAAAATGCTTCATCTACCACCACAACACTTGCCTCCTTCTTAATCTCTTCTAGTCTTCCTGTGCCATGGATATGTGAACTTTTATTCCCACCAAATTTAGTGAGTGAATAGGAAATGTTGATTTATTTCAGTGGGAGTATGTCAACATTACACAGGGAAAGTGGCACAAGGGTAGCCTTACCACACATAGAAAGCAATGAATGGGCCTAATAGAGTTGCCAAGATGTGGTCGTCCACAGAAGGAACTGCAACTCTCCATGCTCTGGTTCGCAAGAACGCTGTCCATTTCTTGCACTTGGGCTCTAACTGAGATTTCCTTGGTGTTCCTAAAAGTGGCTCTTAGTTATTAAGTCAGAGGTTTATTGTGTATTTATCCAGAACTTCTTCAGCTACATTTTTAGTATTTTCCTCATGTATGATGCCCTCAGCTCTTTCTTTCACTCAGCATAAGGCAATTAATTAAGCAGGTATTAATACATTAGACATTCTGGGTGGAAAGTGAGTATGTGAGCAGCACAGGTTCTCTCCCAAAGGCTGAATCTGCGTGAACCCCATTTAGTGAGGTGTTTTCTCTTTCCCACTTCTTGACTCAATGGGGCATTGCCAGCTATTTTTGTCCTTTAGACAACAACAACGGTGCGATGTATAATAGCAGGGCTTCTAACCAATATTTCATTATGTCATACAGGGACCGCGCAAGCTGTGTGTTAAAGAGATGAACAGTGGCATGGCGAAAAAGCAGGCCTGGCTTATAAAGAACAAAATCAAGGCTTTTTATGCTGCAGTGGCGGCAGATTGTTTCAGGGATGGTGTCCGGAGTCTCCTTCAGGTAAGGAGGGAATAAGTACAGAGGCAAAAGACAATTAGCTCTCCATGTTAATGAAGCTTCCAAAGCGAATGGCTCTGCTTAGGCAGTCCAACATCAGAGATCAATGCAGATAGTTAAGGAATTCCTTTTGCATTCCTGGGGATAGGCACCGCAAAACCAAAGAAGAGAGGTTCGGTTCCAATGAACTATGACTGATACACTGGAAATGGAAACCGAGGTTTCCTTTGGCCAACAGCACACATTCTGTCCCCGTATTTATTGAAATGCAAATTTGTTCTGATGCTTGATGACATTCAGGATCCTATTAAAACTTCAAACTATTTTTGCATCTCACACTGCACGTAGCAATGCTCGAGTCAGGCACTCTTTTCCTTTTTTCTTTCACAAATGGTGTGAGGGCAGCTGCTAGACTAAATAAATGCATAGTGATGGTGATCTGGGCGGAAAATCTCCCTGTCCTCCTCAATTATTTCCAGAATGTTGAATAAATTCTAATAATCTCTGTGGTTCAACACTAAAGCCCACAGTTCTCCCATCTTCCCTCACTTACTCTTTCCTTTTGCCACCCCTTCTATAGTAAGTACGCTTTCCCTAGTTCTGAGTTTCATAATTTAGAGTGCCAGAGTTTCCCTTAAAACAATCCAAGAGCCCCTCAGAAATTGTAGAGTTTGGCTTTCTAACCATTTTGCCTTTAATATGGTTGAATAGCCCTTTTTCTGCATATACCAAACGATGCACTTAGCTTTCGGAGTTGCCATGTACAGTAGTGTCAAAATTCAGGACTGCATCCAGGCAATTCTGATGCTTGTGCAGGCAGGAAAAGAAAAAATATTGATTAAATTGTAATATTTTGGAGATTAAGAGTATTTGACGCATTCCTGTCTCTAAGGTACCTGAAGAACACTTGCAAAGTAGCTGCACACAGAGATAAATCATTTCTGAAAGAACTATTACCCCCATTGAGCCTCTTTTCATCTGTTATTATTTGCTAAACCATGGAAATAGATGTCATTGCAAGATGCTGATATTTCTTTCCGTAGTGAGTTACTTTTCAGTGGCTCTTTGGTTAAATATGTTGGGAAGGTTACACATTTAACGTAAAATTACCACAGAAGATTGGAAACATAATAAAAATTTCAACTAGGAATGGGAGGATAGACATAGAATAAGAACAGGGAGATATAGAAAAACAATTCATGTATTAATCCAGAAGGAACTATAAAAAAAAAAGAAAATGACAACTCACAAAGCTTGTTCAAACAAGTTTCTTCAAGGAAAAGTGAAACGCCGAGGGGTCATGACAAAGGGCAGGACAGAGTGGTATTAAAGGGAAGCACTGACAATTACACCATTTTAGATAAAGGCTTCTTTGCATCTAAGAAATTATGGTATGAAGGACCACATCCCCAAACTGTAGTCACGGAAAAGACTACCTCCATATTGCCAGGCATCTGCAAAGGGCCAAATGAGCTATTCTGTTACCTGTACATTTCTAAGAGCAATATACCAAATGTGATGGAGGCAAAATTTATTTCAGGAACCCTCCATCAATGTCTACTGTCCCCTCTGAAATATCCTGCTCTGATCATTTGTTTCACAGTTCCCATGACCCAGAATGTCCTTCCTTCCCTCCCACTGCTCTCCTTATCTTTACTGGCAAGATCTAACCAACCTGCAAGATCCAGGACAAATGCCACCTCTGCCATGAAGCAATTCATGAATCCTGAACTGGATTATCAGGTTTCTTGCTGTATGCTCTCCAGATGAGTTCCTACTGCATTTGCACTTGAATTACAATTGCTTGTGTGCATCTTGTTTCCTCCACCGTATTCTAAGCTCGTTAAGGCCCAAGAATATGCCTCCCCACTGTGCCACAGCACCTAACATAGGACTTTGCAATTAATAGGTGCTGTGTCATATTGCTGGATTAAATTTAATTAACTGGAAGCCATATCCTGTCATCTAATGGAGGTATGAAACTTCTGATATGGAAGATGGCTATTAATGATACTGCCATATAAGAGAATTAAGTTCTGGAAACATAGTTCAGTTACTCTTCAGTAAATAATACAAGTAGAAGATTCAGTGATCCTTATATATAAGAATTTTCCAAACATGGATTTTATAGCTAATGACGTTATGGACATAACAGGTGGAAATGAGCTTTGAACCACTAAGTTACAATACGCATGCCAACAGTTAAGCTACCCTCACGTGATTTTAAATTATTGAACCATTTTAATGAGTATGTCAGAAGAAATGCAAATGACTGCTAATTTAGAAAAGCCACATTTCTGTCATCTAAAATCCATTTATGGCTGAGATGATTTAAAACTAATCTTTCTACTTTATGCTTGGATATGGACACGAAGGACATGCACTAAAATGTAATCTAATCTTCAGAGTCATCAGAACATTACTTCAGTGCTCTTTTGGACATTATTTTTCATTTGCAGTGGTAGTTTCCTGGTATGGTAAGGATTGCTGATGTGTTTATCTCTCCTGTTTAGGCCTCGGGCTTAGGAAGAATGAAACCAAACACTCTGGTGATTGGATATAAGAAAAACTGGAGAAAAGCTCCCTTGACAGAGATTGAAAACTATGTGGGAATCATACAGTAAGTGATGGCTTTCAAGACGTGTTCTTGTTTATAAAGCGCTAACCAGGGCAGTACGTAACTGACACCGTTATACCAGACTAAATTACCTGAGAAGAGCACATTCCCCTGGTACTCTGAATTCTTTACCAAAGTGAAAAAACACTGCCAATAATAGAACTTGAGGGAGTCAAAATATCAAAGGAAGCAGGGTAGGGGAAATTCGGAGTCAAAGAAAAAGGTAAATACTGTTTCCCCGAAAATAAGACCTAGCCGGACAATCAGCTCTAATGCGTCTTTTGGAGTAAAAATTAATATGAGACCCGGTATTAGATTAGATTAGATTAGATTAGATTAGATTAGATTAGACCCGGTGTCATATCATATCATATCATATCATACCCGGTCTTATATTATAATAAAATAAGACCGGGTCTTATATTAATTTTTGCTCCAAAAGACGCATTAGAGCTGATTGTCCGGCTAAGTCTTATCCCAGGGAAATACGGTATTAAGAGTTAGAAACTTAGAATCTATTTATAAGATTAAAAGCAAAGGACAACTAGTTAAGGAAGGAATTTTCTTTCAAAACAGCTGGAATCTTGGATTGGCTGGTGTGCCCAATTTAGTCGTTGTCTTCTGAGCCAATGTAACGTAGTCACTACCCCAAAGCCTCAGATCTCCCATGGTGAATATGAGGGTCCCATATACCGGTTGCCTCAGCCATGTAGCAGTGATGGTTTCTACACAGAATGTGAGTTTTAAATGGTACGTGAAGTCTGATACCTTAATATTGAAAGAATCTTGGGATAAAGGTAGTAATGATAGTCGTTAAAGGATGTGCAGGTACCAGGCTAACGTCCTTAACATGAGTTATCCCATTTAATTCTCACAAGAAGACTTGGAAGTAAGTACTGCTATTGTTCTCATTTTACAAATAGACACACAGACATTAAAAATTAAGTAACGCAGAAAACGACAGAGTTGAATAAGTGAAAGAACTGGAATTCCAATCCAATACTACCTCAATTCAAAGTTCAAATTTCTGACCACATATTATACTGCCTCTAAAAGCACAAAGTGTTACCTGGCTTGGCTCCTTCTTTTGCATAAGAGAAGACAAATTCTACACTTACTGAGAAACACAGGGTGTCCTCAGTGACCATGCTAGAAAATTGAGCCTGTCTTCCAGGCTTGAAAATACTTAACCAGATTCATCTCAAGGGGAGCAATGTTAGCTATGCCCAACAGACATCTTTTGTGTCAATTGCTCTGAAAATGGAAGATTTCCTTAGTTCATGGTCTGGCTTTGCTCTGATTTCATACCACAGGGTAGATAGAGAACATGCCTTGAGAGGTCTGACTGCATTTAAAAACCTAATATACAGGAAAGCAATCCTCACCCATCAAAACAAATGTACTCAGTGCTTTTTATGCTCAGCTATATCCTCTGGCCTCTGCTAGAATGTGCACCAATTTATCATTATTTGGGGGAAAATTTAGGCAACACAACAAAAGCATTCTAATATTAGTTCTGCTGAAAAGAAGCATAAGAAAATAATTTTCATCTTTTGAAATTATATGCATTACTGACCAAACAAAAATTCACTTAGTCTTCCTAACATGGGAACCCTATGCTTTAAATGCATTCTCCTGAACTGTAGTCCCCAAATGTACAAAGCCTGGGTGCCACGTGCTGCCATCTGGCTCCTGCTGGTTCTCTAAATTCAGTAGACGAAGGCTAAACCAGGTGATCAAGGTCAGAATTTTGCCAGGCTCAGCAAACAGCATTTTGATATGTTTAGAATCAGTCAGCTGCTGACCAGATGTTCTTGAACATGGATTAGATCTGCTCTCTGTTATCCAGATTCTTCAGTAAAATTTCATCTTTACTTTTGAGAAAAAGGGGTGGAGGGGAAAGAAATTTCATCTTTACTTTTGGAACAAAAAGGGTTGGAACAAATAGGAAGGAATATGTAAACCTTCAGTCATAAAGTCCATTATTTAATATAAAATTACCTGGGAACATCTTCCAACCTCCCCACCATCCCAAACATTCTAGAAATTCAAAGGGACCAAAATAATCAAATCTAGTAATAAAAAGCTGAGGAGAATTCTAGCTTTTATACCAAATTAATAATTGGTCTTCTTAGTAATAAAGTTCAGTGTTAAGGTGGCTCAAATTTGTACTAGTATCAACTTAGTGGCTTGGTAAAGTTAAATGACTTTACTACCATAACAACAGGGTCAATATAGAAAAAAGACAATCAGGCAACCATATTGTATTGTATTCTCCTTTTTTAACTTTTTTTGTTTTGTTTTATGACTTAAAATAAAGCACAGTATTATTGTTATCATAAGGATATTGTTATAATAGTATGGTATTTTGCTAGTTTTATTTGTATAAAAGATTTTAAATATCTGTAATATTCTTAAGTGTGGTTTAATTTTAATTAGAATCTTTGTAGTTTTTGTTGGCTGCATTAACGAATTACCTCCAACTTAGTGGCTTAAAACAACACAAATGCATTAGCTTATAGTAGTGTGGGTTAAAAGTCTGACACTAACTCACTGGAGTAAAACCAAGGTGTGGACTGGGCTACATTACCTCCTGGAGACCCTAGGAGAGAATTCCAGGCCTTGCTTCTCCAGGTTCTGAGAGGCTGGCCACTCTGATGGCGCCCCCTTCCTCCATCTTCAAAGCCCTTGATGGGTCAAGTCCTTCTCACATCATATTACTCAGATCTCCTCTCCTGCCTCCCAACTTCACTTTTAAGGACCCTGATGATTGCATTGGGCCCATCTGGATAATCCAAGATGATCTTCCCATCTCAAGGTCCTTAACCTAATCACATCTGTAAAGTCCCTTTGGCCACGTGAAGTAATTTATTCACTGGTCCCAGGGATTAAAATGTGGAAGTTTTTGGGGGCCCCAAATTATTCTGCCTAGCACAAAGTCCAAATAGCTTTGGGGGAACACACTGTCTAGTTTTTATAATCAAGGACAATTAGAAACCAGATTTATTGGAAATTTATTTTGTGGCAACTTTTGCTAGAATGAATCTATTTTGTTAAGTGAAGATCACTTATGGTTTGAATTTTGAATGGATATTCATATTATACTGAAATTTTTATATCATTATTTGAATATTCAGGTTTACTCTGGCTATTGAGAAAACTTGTTTGCATATAGGCACATGAGGGGAAAGAAACTTCATCTTCACTTTTGGGAAAAAAAGGGGTGAGATAAGCACAAACTGCATTGTTTCTAGGGGAGGTGACTCAAAGGAAAGTGTCCTGGGCTTTAGATCCATAGAAGATTGAACAGAGGAACACCCAAGGAGAAAATTTTAAATGAACTCAAAATACTAATTGGCTTGTGCTACATTTAGAAGTAGAGAAAGATATTCTACAAGAACAGACATAAAAGAAAGAGAGCTTTTCTTTTCCTTCTAGATAATCTAACTCCTTTGGGTTGGGTGTGCAGAAGACACAACAGCCAACTTCAATAGCATAGGGTTGCCGTGAAAAAGCCTTGCTTCAGGTGGTCTGTCCAAAGTCAATGGGGAAAGTTCCTGAGAGGAACTGGAGACATTTTTAACTGGGAATTTGATAACAACAATGTTGTAGGATTCCCCCTCAATGGGTGAGAGGTTTGGCTGATGATTTCAAAGGGTCTTTGCAGCTTAGAAACTCTCTGTTCTAAGTATTTCAGAGATTATTTTGTTTACATTAGAAAACAATAAGTGTCTTAAGTATGTAACACGCTCTTAATCAAAATTCTAGTTGATAGTATTGTTTGAATAAATTGGTGCCAGAGTAAATGAGTTAGTTATCTCAGTTACCTTTCCCCAGAAAACATTTTTAAAAGGCATAAACGGAGAACAAACTAAGAGAAAGGCATCAGCTTTTGGTTGTATTCTAACGTGAATTTTCTTAGTTTAATTGCATTAAAATCCTAGCCGCAAGTTTAATAGTAATGCAAAACTTGAGGATTAAAGCAGTCGTTTAAATCACTAACCACTTTGCTTCCACTTTCAGTGATGCATTTGATTTCGAGATTGGTGTGGTCATCGTCAGAATCAGCCAAGGGTTTGACATTTCTCAAGTTCTTCAGGTGCAAGGTATGTACTTTCTTTATTCAACCAACAAATGGTTATTGAGCCCCTACCCCATGCCTGGCATGGAGTTCCAAGTGTGGGAGTGAGAGCAATCGGTGCACAACCCCCTAACCACGGCACTGTGTTATGGTACTGGCCCCGGGTTTGTACACTCCCCAGTGTTTTCCCCATTGCTAAGGGAGGTGGCTTGTGTCCTGCTAACCAGAAAAGTAGAACAACCCAGGGTAGTCATCAATTATTCTTCTTATCACAAAACCACAAAGCCAGCATCACTGAAAATAAACACCTTCGGTAAATTAACCTGCTGAATTAATTTCTGCAAGATGTTTCAGAAAATGAAGATTAATTCCTTCCTCAGAAAACCATGTATTTTGTTTTTAAGAGTCTATGATCTAGTTTACAACTAACATGGAAATGAGCCTGAATGTATCGTGCCATGAATCACTAATCTAAGTCGGAGACAAAAACACTAATTCAGATTAGTGACTCTGCTTTTTCCCTATAGGGGGTAGGGGGTCCACTTACACAGGATTTATTTTCAATTGACCTGAGTAGTTCAACTGACTGCAGTTCAATCGAACCTCACAGTTGAATTGAAGTGAAACGTATGAAGCAGATAATAGTAAAATATGAAGCTGCTGATATAATAGCCTGATTTTAAAAACCCTCATTTGCCATATTTAAAAATGTGGAACATATTTTTAACCAATGAAGAACCATTGAAGAGATTTGAGTGAGAGAGTAATGTGGTCAAATTTAGATCTTAGAACTTAGAACTTAGATCTCATGCTCTGTTACATACATGGGCATGGATTCAATGAGGACTAGAAAGAAAACAGAAAGACAAATCAAAAAGGCTTTTATAAAAATCAAAATTAGAGAAAGTGACAGCCTGAACTAGAGCTAGGGATAGAGAAAAAAAGGACAAAAGTACTTTGGAGGTATAAAGAGCAGCATTTGGGGGTTGGCTGGATGTGTAGAATATGAGAGGGAGAGGAGTAAAAAAGATTCCTTGGCTGACTAACTGAATGGTAGTTCTACCAATGGAAATGGAAAAACACAAGAGGAAGCGTGGGTTTAATCAAGAGATGACTGGTTCAGTTTTAAACAATCTCCTGTGGGAAATTCTACTGGAAATGTCCAATAGGCTGTTAGACAGTTTTGGTCTTAAAGGAGAAATGTTAGCTGGAGATGTAGATATTGGAGATATTATGGGCCAAATTGTGTCGTTCCTCCCTCCCACCCCCAAATTCATGTGTTGAAGACCTAATCTCAGGTGTGACTGTATTTGGAGATAGGGTCTTTAAAGAGGCAAGTAAGGTAAAATGAAATCATTAGGATGGGTCCTAGTTCAATATGATTAGTGTCCTTATAAAAAGAGATTAGGACACAGATAAGCACAGAGGAAAGGAGGAAGACAGCCATCCACAAGCCAAGGGGAGAGGCCTCAGAATGAAACCAGCTCTGGCAGCACTTGATCTTGGACTTCTAGTCTCCAGAACTGTGAGAAAATAAATTTCTGCTGCTTAAGCCATCAAGTCTGTGGTATGTGTTACGGCAGACCTACCAAACTAATACAGGAGACATCATAGTTAAGGGGAAAATTGAAACTATGACACAGGAAAATATAGTCCAAAGAGTGAAGTACTTGAGAGGCCCAAGGCACAGGAAAGGGACCCCAAAGAAGGAGCAGTGAAGGAACCAGGAGTCTGTGGTGGCATGAAAACCGTAGGAGCAGAGCGCTTAAAATGAGAAGAATCATCAACATTGTCAAGTACAGCACAAAATTCCAGAAAGACTATAAATGAAATATAATTGACATGGCACCGATAATCCTAGTGAGCCTAATTGCTGTAAAGCAGTGCTGGCAGAATCCAGATTGCAGCGTGCTGAGGAGAGAATGTGACATGAGGAAAGAGAATGTGGAAGTGGTCAAACATTCTGAGAAGTTTGGATGCTAAGGAGAAGGATATGATTGAGGAAATTTACTATAGGGAGAATTATAGACCTTACAACGGGAGACAGAGGCATGTTTTTAAAATAAGAAAATGGGCCCAAGAGAGTGGGACAGATTGAAGATGAAGGTGGAAAAAAAAAATGGCAGGAGGGATGACCCATGGAGCAAGAACTGGAGAAACAGGAAGAATCAAGCAAAGAGCATGGGTCGAAGAGTTGGCCTAAAACAGAAGAAAAATGCTTCATCTTCTAAAATTAGAGCCAAAGAGGAGAGGATTGATGCTGCGGTACATAATTTGTAAGAATGGAGTGATAAATTGAGGAGGATCATGCGTAATAGTCTCAGTTCTCTTTTCGAAGTTGGAGCAATTTCTCTAGTTGTCCAGTTCTTCTCCAGCAGCATTTGGTCTCCAAAGTAGAAGAGTATCAGGGTTTTGCGAGGCAGGTTCAGCAGAAAAGAAAAGCCTATGAGAGATTTGAGAATGCTGGTGCCTGATGGGTCCAGATGCTATTTGGCCATTTCACGATTGTCTCCATCATAACAGGAGTGGATTAGGTGAAATTTCTGGTGCAAACCATTTTGGTGTGTTACAAGGGAGGAGGCGAAAGAAGGAACTAGAGATCAAGGGTTTGTATAGAACAGAGAACCATTATCTGATATGTATACTCTATGTTTATGTACAAAGAGCTTTAAAAAATAAAATTGAGAATAGAGTCCATCCTATGCAAAATTGTAGCATAAAGGTTATCTTTGGTGCCTTCAGTATTCCATTTTTATGCCCCTTTTCTCTTTTCATGGGCTTTTTACATTCATAGATCGGATATACTAATTCTCTCTTGGTGTTCATGATTAATTTATATTCCTTCCTAGTAGAACTTAATATGTTAGTAGCAACAATAGCTAACATTTTGAGTACTTATTATGTGCCGTGTATTGTGTTTCATGTTCACATGCATTATAACATTTATCATCCCAAATACCCTATGAGGAAAGTAGTATCATTGTCCCCATTTTACTCTTAATGAAATTGAGGCTTACACAAGATTCACGAGGCTTGTAATTGGTAGAGCTGAGATTCAAACATGTCTGTTTGAAGTGCTGTTCTACCTTTGAAAGCCAGAGAGAACAATGACTTACATAATGAGAAGCAATAGTAAAATCTGAGATCATGGAATGGAACAAGGATATTTCTACCTATTCCTTTAAAAACCCAACATAGGGGCTGCCCGTCTATGTTAAGATAGACTTGAATTGAGGACAATGATAAGAACCTAATATTAAGAAGCCAGTTCTTTTGCTAACTTTCTATATTCTACTTTAATTTGCCTGCCTTTTGTGCTATGATGTTTTTCCATCTAAACAATGAGAATACAAAATGCAATTTGTATTTAGATTACATATTTGTTTTGTATGTTATGTTGATCTCTTCAAGTTGAAAGATATGATGTAGCTCAAAAATATTCTTCCCACCTCTCACTGCTCCATCCACCAAAATGCACCATCAATTTAGTTCTATAAAACAATACAGAAGCAAATTCTGTAGTATTTCTGAAAGAATTCTGGCAGTGAACTGCATCCCCTTTTAATTTCCCAAGGGATGTATCTGATTTATATCAACTTTGATGTCTGAAATATTTCTGCTTCTTAGTCAAGAAGGCGAAAATATAGTTGGATGCTAATAAAATAATTATAAGTACCAATTATCTAGGGTAAACAAAAAACAATGTTCCACAAATACATGAAGAACATGCAGAAAAACAATAGCATAATGATAGAAATTAACTTCACGCCATATTTCCATGCATTGTTTTGAAGTTTATGTAATTCATGACACAGCCCTCATATTAGATTTTGAATTGGAAGAAATAAGCTTGTGTTTCATTATATTATACTGTAATGTAGGGCTTAATAAGAGCCTGATAAATCTTAAATATTGCATTACACTATGTTAATGATTATCATCATAGCTTTTCCAACACAGGCGCCACAGTGTCATCACAGATTATAATTTAAAGGAAATATTAGCAACTCAGAGTGCCCATACACTGTAGTTAATAAAGCAGTGAATAGAAATCACCTTTATAGGTAATTTACCAGCTAATGACAATTATTTCTATACCGTGTCACGGGCTTATGTGAGGAGAATACCTTTTTATAGAGATAAGATCGATGCGCACAGCATTCTAACTTGTGTACAGCAGCAACTCATCCAGTACTGGCGGCTGACAGTGTCTCTTAATAAATTTATTTATTGCCTGACAACACAAAAACCCGGTATTTCATATTGCTCGATTCCCAAGGGTATTTAACAAGTTTGCCAACTTCAACAAAGAGTCCAAATGATACTGGTAGGAATAAAGTGATGAAATGTGATTTGTAATATATTGCGGTCAAGTGTTCCATGTAAGGCCTGCCCGATTTATGACCATCTCAGAGCATGGGGATTCTGCTGTGTCTGATAAAGTGGTTTAGCAAAATAAAGACAGATGGCAGTGTAGTAAATAATGACTTCATTGGAAGGTGACCACCGCAGGATCACTAGGAGGTGATCAACCGCCTTCAGTTGAACTTGACTTTACCTGGGCTACGGCAGGTCGATTCATGTGAGTATTTATAGCTTTGAGTTGATTGACCAAGGGAAAAAACTATAATTTAGTAGTTAATGAAGAACATGGATGCTGTGGAGTGGGAGGGGATGCGCTTTCCCCGGGGCTTTCCCTGTGCTCCCTTCTGTTGTCAGATGCTTGACTACTCTTCTTCCCTTAAGGCTCAAAATGAATTGCAATGTGCAGACTCCTGCCTATGTCTAAAAGACATCTTTTAAAACAAAACAAAACAAAACAGGACAGAACATTGGAGGCAATCTTGGTAACTAAATTGAGTTTCAAAATATGGTCACTCCAGTTTGTTACCATACGATCAACTTATAAACTCATACACTTGAATACAGAGTAACTACTACTGAAGTGGCTTTGGCATTTGCACAAAGATATGGCTCAGGATTCACTCTTTGTTCTTACTATGAGAACTGTTTGAAGAATTGGTTAGAAACCCACTCAACTGAGAGAACCTAAAGTTTAAGTTTTTTTCATCCATCATTAGAACATCAGAGAGTCTCTTAATCTTGGAAAGAGAGAAGGGCAGGGTTTTACTCTCTGTCTAGTATTGTGGCTCTGTAAATCATGAGAGACTATGGAGTTATCTAACATGGAAGATTAAAATTCCCACCTGAGGCCCAGGTGGTGGTCCTTTCCTGGGAAAGGACCCCTTTCCTTGCCTCTTCATTCTTCCGATGAATCCTGCCATCCTGCCTTCTGTCACATTCCAGCTTGATTTGTACCATCAGCGCCTATAAGTCCCTCTTTTTATAGCTCTATATACGGCACTAACTCTGCTTCTTTCAAACATTGTCTTTTGTACTTACCCACCCTCCATGTACACACATACTTTACACACACCACCCCCAACAACTATTTACTTGTTTTTCTTCCTTTATAGAGATAATACTTTCAAATGTATTGAATTATATTGACAGCAATGACCTGTTCTTTCATTTCAACAAACTATTCTTTTAGCACTTATGGTGGAAAGGCACTACTAGGGAGGTGTGTGCACAATAAAAAATGTGAGAGGGAGTATGTGAAGTCTAAGCACAGGCTTTGGAATCAGACAGACCTGGGTTCAAATCTCAGGTTGACATTTTTGGGCTGTGTGGTTTTAATGAAATTACTTATCCTCTCTGTGTTTCACTTTTCACATTTTCAAATTAGAATAATTATAGTAGCTACGTTACAGATTTGTTATTTTGCATTAAAGGATATGATAGGGTATCCCATCCTGTCATGTAGTTTGATATTGTACTTGGCACAAAATAAACTCTCAATAAATGGTGGTAATGAAATATAACATAAGCTATTCTCCAGGAATTTGCAGCCTAGTGGGGGTAAAATAAAGATGTATTTTAAAACTCTATTCCATGTCTCACAGTTATAGTTACTGCAATAAAATTTGAAGCAGACTATTAGGGAAATGTACAGCATTGTGTAAATTTCTCTGATTAGGGAATTTCGGGTGGTTTCTTCAAAAAGTGCAGACTGAGTACCCCTTTAACAGACAGGTATAGGCAGTCAGAGAACATCACTGCAAAGGGATGGTAAACAGGAATGAACAGTAGGATTGGAAGACAACGCTTGGGTCACCAGTTATAGAACCCTGGACAATTCACTTGAACTGCCTATACCCAAGTTTCCTTTACATTAAAAAAGCTCTGCCTGCATTACTAGCTCTGCCTGCATCCCAGTTTTGGTGTTGGGATCAAGTAAGATACTATGGGGAAAGCGTTTTATGAGTCCTAAAGATCACAAATGTAGTGATGGTGGTGGTGAGAGCAGTGATGAAACGAGCCGTTTTTATTGTCAGCCTCTTGGAATCCATTCAAACTACCTTGGCTCACCCACGTTGAGCCTAATGGTCAGCTAGCCAGTACTCCTGCTGAAAGAAATGTTTTGACAAAGTCTGCTCTTGATTTCGTATGCAAACAGAGGCAGGCACTACACCAGAGAGAGAATGCAGAACAGAGCATCAAAACATTACTTCTACTTTGTGCTGAAATGAGAAAAGGAGGGAGTGCATAGAAGGAGGCCTGATATCACCTATAAAGTGAATAATCCAGAATTAACTCTAATGAGAATTTGCAAAATCACTGCAAGTGATCGCACTACTGTGTGGATCTAAAAATCCAAGGTGGCCAAGCAAGCCGATTTTAGCCTTTAGAATAGACTCTGTTGGCCTCTGTCTCCGTTTTCTTTGAGGGACCTGATAAATCTGACTCGTTGAAGCAAAGTCTGGTTTTATCTCTCAGGCCTGGCATTTTGCAGTTTTCTCTGTCCAGGGTGGGCTGTGCACACACCTTCCAGCAAGCTGCTGGAGCAGCTCCAGGCACACTCAGCCAGCTGACTCTGTTACAAAGGAGGAGTCATCTTCTTTTCTCCATTGTCCGAACCAGAGGAGTGGCTAATCACAGGGTGTGCTGGAGCCCAGCCAAAAAGAAAAGCAAAGCAACCCTCTCCCTAGTGTGGCCCTTGCAGCTGTCCCCAAAGAAACTCACAAATATGCACCTTCTACACGACTGCAAAGAGCAGTTACCTCTCAGCTGCTTTCTGCAGCACCCCAAAATGTGGATAATAGCTGGGGGGCCATCACCCAGGGCCGGGATGCTACCAATATTACTGCTCTGGGTAGCCTGGCATATGTACCTGTATTTTAGGATCCTCCCTTTACAGTGACATGTTTGAGGCGCCATAGTTTGGGGGAATTAACTTGGCAATATACCATGTGCCTGAGAGCATTTAGTTCCTCTGATGATGAAAAGTTAGAGGTTAATAAGACAACTCTGAAATAATAGTAATAAGACAAAAGCAAAAGTTCTCTTCAAAGTGGAAAACGTGCAGGATTTGGAGTCAAGCAGACATTTGAACACTGTTACTTGCTGGATGACATCAGACAAGTTACTTAATCTTTCTGAGCCTCAATTTCTTAATCGACAAAATGAGGATAATCACAGTAACTATCTTAGAGTTGTTTGTGCCGCAAAGTTCCTGGCACCTGTGTTAATAAATAGCAACTACTAAAATAACTCCAGGCTTCTCAGAATACTCAATTTGCTTTGCACGACTAAGCCCATTTCCAGGAGTTGCATAAATACACTGCCTATAGAATGTTACTCATTGCTTTGTTCTTTAAGGAGCAGCAAAGCACTATGGGGAAACTGTTGTTTATTCTTTCTGCAATGCCAGGGAAAGGGGAAGGGTTACATTTTTCCATTTCACAGATAGGAAATCAGAGGCATAGAAAAAGTCAATGACTTGCTTAATGTCACATAAAGCCAGCTGCAGAGCTATAATCGGTCATGCACCCCAATGCAATGCAGCTTATGTTCACCTTTCAAAAGTCAGGGGTAAGCACCTCCTGTCTGAGCTTTAATACCATCAGTATAATTTCTCAGATTTTCTGTAGCTGCTGATCTTCAGACCCTTTGAAGCTTTGGGGAAATCACATGGGTGATTTGACCTTAAATCTCATGCCACTGGCAAAAGATTAATTGCTAAGACCTGGAAAGGAGCCAGACAATTCTGTGCAGCTGAATAACAGCACCGTCTAGGGATGTGACTGTCCTGACAGATTTAGTTAGTACATAACTGATAAATCTAGAGTTTGTATAGCTTCACTTCCCAGATAGATAAGGCAACAGGCTCCGCGGGTTGACATTTACAGAAGCCCTACCAGTGTTCTGTAACACTGAACCTAGGTTTTCTACTCTCTATCTCAGAACACTGCTTATTTTCTAAGGCTCTGTTCTCAGCAGGCAAGAAGATGAGGGGATCTGACAAGAGGGTTTCCTTGCTCACTGTAAGCGAGGATGCCTAGCACTCTTTAGCACTGTCATCTAACTGCTTTTAAAGTCTTTGTTTACCCTGATCCAATCCAGGCTGAGGTCAGAGAAGGATGCAACACATTACATAGCAGCTAGGAATTTTTCGTCACAATCAGAATCCAAAAAAGATAAAAGGCAGCCAGATATAACATTGAAGTTTGGATAGTGGGTCTAAACCCTGGACAGGAAATTTTGCACGGCTTGACTTTTATTCCAGACTCAAGTGTCATGAGACCCTTTTTAGCAATGTGCACTCTGAGAGGCACACAGAAATCTCAGCTTTTATTTTTTTTCACTTTGGTCACTCACTCTAGAAAGTATTTTGCTTGTCGGAAAGAATTGTTGGTGGATATTTTTCACTGCAATTTGTATTCAGAGCTCATAGGGTTTGTTATAAGATTTGGTTATCTTTCCTTAATTCTTGTTCTCTAGTTTTATGTGTCAATTCAGGACGTATTGTTGTGTGCCTGATATATACCCAGTATGCTTCTGTAATTTTGTCATTTCCACTTGTAAAACATCTTAACCCAGTAGCTTAGGTCAGTAAATCAGTGGTTTTCAGTGTATAAGATTTTATATACAGTGGATCTGGCTTTTTGGGGTTTTGCCGGACGTAAATGAAGATGGCATTAAATAGCCCCCCTTGCCCTTACAAACAAAAACCCAGTGACCTAACACATAGAGCTATTTGGGGGGGCCTAGTTATTACTCTCTGAATATAATTTACTGACATGCATTACTTTTTCATAATCATTCAGAAAAAAATCATATGATAATAATCATCTTATTGTATCTATGCCATTTTTATTATTAAACTAGTTTATGAATGTTCCTGGAAACTTGGTCACGCTGAGCTAAGTGAGTGATTTTTGTCTTCTGTCATCAGAGGAATTAGAGAAATTAGAACAGGAGAGGCTGGCTCTAGAAGCTACTATCAAAGACAATGACTGTGAAGAAGGAAATGGAGGCATCCGAGGCTTGTTTAAAAAAGCTGGCAAGTTGAACATTACTAAGCCCACTGCTAAAAAAGGTAAGTACTTTTAAAATTTGCAAGCGAGATTACAAGATGAGCACTTCTTGAGTATCTGTAGAGGTCAGCAGTCAGCTTCTAAGATGTTGGGGGCATTGAGTAAGGACTGAAAGACATTTCTTTTGAGAACATAGTACAGGTGAAAGGTAGAAGCTATTGTCATTTCTCAACAATGGTAAGCCCTTGGTAACATTTTACTGTAAAATCTTTATTTTCAAATAATGTTTGTTTTGGAATCCATTTCTTAGTTAAGATGAAAACGGGACAGAAATTTAATAACCAATACCCAAACTGGTTTATCTACATCCCCCTTCCCCCCACACACACACCTTGCAGACATTTCAGAGATTTGAAAATTGACTAGGACAGGTGAATAAGGGATCCTGCTAGAAGTCGAATTTCAAAAAAAGCATCTTTGTCGCAAACCAGAATTCTGGACTTGGAACTTGTTTGATACTAATTACCTGTAGATTTTGGCTGAGTGGTATACTTGTCTCTGAATATCAAGTATACATCCTTGGAACAAGGGACCAGAAAATGAGAAAGTATGTTTTAAATTTTATCAACGGGTTATTCAAATATCTGATTTTTTTTGGAAAATTGCTCTTTTCAGAAATCCTGCGACTTGAGTTTAATGAGGTCTGCAGCGACCTCTGCTGGTAGAAAATTAGAATGTTAACATTTATTTCTGTCAGGAACAAATATTCCTAGTTACTGAAGTCATTCACTTGTGTGGGGCCCAAGAAAGATCTTTTCTCTGGGATGGTCTCCAAGTCAAATAGCAAGATTCAAACTGAGACTTAGCAAGCTTTTTTTTTCATCTACGTTGACAGGATCCAACCTTTCAAAGAGGCTATCTTCTACCCAGGAAAATGCTTGGTTTTGTTTCCTTGTTTTCCTACCATAGCCTAAGGATGAAATTTCATCTGTCTATAATATTTTTACATATTTACATAGAATGATGGAAATACAAACATTTACTCCTTCAAATACTGGAGGTACTCTCAGGTACCTGGAATATTCCATGGGCTATTAAGAGAGCCCTTAAAATGACATTTTCTATGAAAATGATGTGTTTAAATCTAAAATTGGTGGTACATCAGGATTTTATGGGTGTAATTATTAGAAAAAGGCCATCGGGAAGCTAACTACTATCTTCTTTCCTTTCCAATTATTTGGTTTATTTGTGAGAAGAGTTAACTATCCAGTGAATCTCATCTATTCAATGGTGCAGTCTGGAAAAGCAATAGAAAATTCAGAAGTCATAGCCCAGTACTATTTTCTAGCGATGAGGAGGAAGGAAGCATTCATGTCCTTATTAATGAAAGGGGGACTTATTATTTATTCTGGAAGCCTGTCCTGCATTGCAATATTTTTGGCAAAAATGTACTCCTCTGAAAGTCAACATGTCTCATTGTTCAGAAAAGTAAAATAATGTTTTATTTCCAACACCTAAAATTTCAGACACAGCTCTAAGTAGGCCCCTTCACGGCTGGGCTTTCGTAGGTTAACAACTCTTTTGAGTTCTAGATCAGCACCAGCTCTGCCTCCCAGGCACTCATGCTTGAGTCCACTGGATGCTTTGATGTGCGTGTAAGTGGGAGCGGAGTTCAGTCCGTGTTGTAAATGTATTTACTTTCTCCCTCAGCAGTCCTAGGGAGACAGAAACAATATAAGATAATTGCTTTCAAAATGGACAGCCCCAAACATGGAAACAGCAAAAGATAGAACAAAGCATCTTTAGAACCTCTTAGATCAGAGAGAAAGCTCTGAGCGCTGTCAGCTCTCCTCTAAGCACTACGCTGACACCATCTCTTTGAAATAAGCAATAAAGTCACAACTTTCAAAGATGTGGAAATGAGAAAGAGTATATACGGTGTAGCAAAGAAACCCCTACTGGCAAATAGGAACAAGGGTCCAATTTAAACATTGGCCTAGTTCCCTCGTACACTTACATTGCGTCCCTGTTAGGTTGGAAATTGCATTAAAAAAAATTTTTTTTTTCACCTATCTTATGTGCACCCTTAATTATAACTCAAGTAAAGGAATTTTGTCTTTCCATATTTCCTGGCTTTTTCAACTCTTTCACAGAGATGGGAATAGCTCAAATGGCTTTACCTTAGCCTCAAAAACCTGCTTGAGAAGAAAGCAGAGGAGGGCCATGGAAAGTCAAGCTGTACATTGTCCCTGGCCACCTTTATAATCCAGACATTCGTGGAACTTACACCAAAATTACACTCGAGTGAATGACTTGTCTAATGAAGGAATACTTCTGATTCTATTGCTTAGCTCCAAAAAATTGATCACCACATGTTCTTCTTTCTAGTAAATCTGAAAATATGATTAAATTGACTTATATCTGAAATTTGGAAAAATCAGGATTTACTTGATAATTTAGCATTGTTACATGTTTAGATAATAATTCCACTCTGAGACAGATTACTAATGACCTGAAAACAATCCACAGCTTTATAATGTGGATTGTAAACTGTAACCATAAAACCAATATCAAGTTTTTTGAACTACTGAAGGTGATCTAAATTACTGTGGCACTTGACCTTTATCTCCCTTTTCAGAGACTAGAGATCACTATTTACCTGTAAGTATAAAAAGCACTTACAAATTCATGACCCTTCCTCTATTTTCCTGAATAGACTCATTGCAAAGTTATTTTGTTTCTTTCCTCAAAAGACAAATGGCTGTTTTATTTCTCTCATTACAGACAGCAGCATTAACACAATCCAGTCCATGCACGTGGGGGAGTTCAACCAGAAACTGGTGGAAGCCAGCACCCAATTTAAAAAGAAGCAAGGAAAAGGCACAATTGATGTTTGGTGGTTATTTGATGATGGAGGTAAAATATTCCAGAATATACACTAGGAAGGCAGAATTTCTGTGTTGATAAATTTAACAACTGGTGTGGGAAGGTATATGAAAACAATACTAAAGAATAACATTTCTGTGATCTCCAAAGACTATATTATTTAGGAGCTATGAAAGTGAGAATAAAATAGTTGCAAAGTCCTTCATTTCCTTTCAGTTAGATGTACTCATCTTTTCTGTCATAATTTACTTTTTTTTCAGGTTTAACACTCCTTATCCCCTATATCTTGACTCTCAGAAAAAAATGGAAAGACTGTAAGTTAAGAATCTATGTTGGAGGGAAGATAAACCGCATTGAAGAAGAAAAAATTGCGTAAGTAACTTATATCTCATGTGTTAAACATTTTGGATGTTTGTTGTTCTAAAGCATTACTTGGTTTTCTGGTCAATAAATTATCTGTGTAAGTTTTCTACTCACTGTCTTCAAGTCCTTTTATCCCCTGCCACAAATGCTTTCAAAAAGGAGTTGGCACAGAAGCCTCATCTCAAGTCTTGAGTGAGCATATCATTATCTCTTATAATGTCCATTATGTTCTGACTAGTAAGTGTATCCAAGAAAAAAAGAGCCTGAAAGAATTTGGGTCCAATAGTTTCTTCTAGGTGATTCAAACTGGTTAATTCACAGCAGTCACTCTAGCACAGCTCACTTAAAAGAGAACTGAGGGCACCTGGTCCTTGTCCCAGCCCTGCCACCAAAGAGCTGCAGGACTTTGCATTAGTCACACACATATCTGGGTCCCTAGTTTCTCAATTGTAGTTTGGAAGAGTTTAAATGGATGACTGTTGAGAACTCTTCCAATTAAAATAATAATAATAATAATGATAATAATAATAATAATAATAATAGTCCCATAGTGTGGGTCTGTTTCTTTATTAATCATGGAGAGTTGAGGCATAATTGTAAGAATAAGAGAATGTGCTGTAATCAAAGGTCTCTGGTGGAAATTTGAAGAAGCACCTGCAGCAGCTCTTGGTCCCTCATGGCATGTCTAATTCCTGAACCCTTCCTGGAACCTCCTTCCAGAAACTACAAAACAATGATGGAATGATGGACTTTTATGCAGTGATTTTTTCTTCATATTTTTTCCCCCTTCTTAGGAGGACATTATACATTTAATTCCTCTTAAAGAGAGTCATTAAAATGTAAACAAACATGATGTCTATAACAATTACATTTTCTTAAAGCCTCCAGTATCTTATTGAGAAAACTGGTGACAATTGAAAATAACTGGTGGATTAGATGACAGTATGGTATCAATGTTCAACTTCCTGATTTCAAAAATTGTACTCTATTCATATAAGAGAATGCCCTTGTTCTTAGGCAATCCCCACTGAAGTATTTAAAGGTAAAGGAGGCTGACAGCTGCAGATTTAAAATGGCAGGTAGGTAGGTAGGTGAGCAGGTAGGTAGGAAGCAAGCAAAAAAAGAAAAATTGAAAGAAAGAAGGTGTAGATAGATATAGACATATATAAATAAAAGAGAAAAAGAGAATGATAAATCAAATGGTGCAAAATATAAACAATTAATGAATCTGTGATTTCTTTGCACTCCTTGCAACTTTTCTGTAACTTTGAAATTATATCAAAATTTTCAGTTGCCAGGGGGAAAAAACCTCTACTATATAATGATACAATATATAGTAATTATTAGTTTGTCAGTATTTTGTCAGTAAACTATAAAAATTATCAGCAAGATAATAGTAACGCTGCTTTTTTTTTTTTTTTTTCCAAATAATAAGAGCTTAAACAGCTCTATATTATCTTCCCTGAAACGTGATTGCAGACCTGGGTTTGCTATTTTCAGTGTCTGCACTGACAGGAATTTGCCTTCAGTGGAATCACTTGGTCTACATTTAATATATCCATTAAGTACTGTAATGAAAATCAAACACTAACCAAAGCCTTTGTCTGAAAGCTAAGCTGAAATAAGATGTGATTGCTTTTGATATCTTAAACATAAAACTCTTTGACTGAAAATAGTTAAAAGTACAATGACAAAGTGTTTTTCTCCTATTTTCAGAATAGCTTCCCTTCTGAGCAAATTTAGGATAAAATTTGCAGACATCCATATCATTGGTGACATCAACATTAAGCCAAACAAAGAAAGGTACGAAACATTTAACAAGGTTCATTGTTTATTTGTGACATCTCTCATTCTCTGTTGTGTCGATTATTAAAGGGTAAAAATGTTATGTATTTCCTGCAGTGACCTCCTGAAAGGATATAACAAAAAGGGAATTCAAATAGTGATGACATAGCGCTGTCAAATACGTTCTAATGGAATGAAAAGGTGTCGTGGTGAAGATGAGCTTGAAAGGGAGACTTGTTGAAACACAGTTGCGTTAGCATTTTAGAATTGTCCTTCATGTTCCTGGTGTATATGGTAGCAAGAGGAACAAAAGGTAAAGCTCATATGGCTCTGACCTGAGCAGTGAAGGCAGATTTTCATTATTTAAAGTTACAGGTGGGGCATCCTGGATTGGATTGGGGAGCTCCAGTGGAGAAGATATGGAAACAGCGTGTGTTTTCTTGGCACAATGACAGTCATGGCCATTTCAACACTTAGAACATGTGAGGGCCCCCAAAGGGGGCTCCAAAATCATTTGAAGCCTGGCAAGGACATGTATCGGCTCCAAAATTTAACAAAGACAAAACTGAAATAACTGGTTAAATGTCCTCAAAACATGACATCATTTTAGCCCTCATTAATTGTTAAATTTGTCAAGTCCTTGATATTTGTAAGTTAGATCTTCACAGGAGTCCCCAGAGGTGCAAGAAGATTGTCTAGAAATTATAGCTAATTGTAAATTAAGTGATCTATTTAGGAGTGATAAGTTAAGAATTATAAAATGTTTTCAGTCCAAGATCATGTTTACTGTTGCGTTTGGATGCAACTTTCTACGTTTGATTTGGTGTGGAATGGGGCCTCCAAGTGTTAGAGAGTCACCAAGGTCTCAGTATGGCTTAGGTCCTCGCTGGCCTGTTGGACCTCTTCTCATTTCTGTTGACCATCATTTCTCCTGCAGTCTCATTGGGTTGCCATTCCACCCTCAAGTCTTCTTGCTCTTCCCTTACTGTTATCCTGCATGAGCTTCATAACTAATGGAAAATCATCCAGATGTAGGATGTATTCTTATTTACCAAACAACCACCTCCAAGTTCATGCTGTTTGAGGGTATTCATGATTCCACCAAGTCTATGCGTCAGTTAAAATTGTTTTACCAAACACCTTAAGTGCAATAAGAAAGCTGTAATTGACAGGGTTGTCCTAGATTATTACTAGGTAATATTTCTTTATATCATATATACCACAATGCTTTGTGTTCCTATATTTCTACAGTTATAAATCCTTAAGAAAAATTAAGAACAGATTTATAATTCTCCATGGTAAATGGAGTTAACATTCTGATGTGATTATTGTCATGCAATAATCTCTGGTAGCCTTCCACATTTCATTTGAAGAATTTTAATTCCTAAGTCTTTGCCTCTTGGCATTTGCAGTGATGTGATCAAATGAGTTCATTTTATGGCTCTAATGGTTGGAAATGCATTCTCTTTTATAACACAGCAGGTCCAATGATTCCCTAGTATGTGCCACTCAGCAACAGGCCAGAGCCTGCCAGTGCTCTGCAAGTACAGGGCCATTGACAGTTGTCTAAAGGGTAGTCATAGTGTTCCCTACTAACTGTGGGGTTTTTATAAGCCTGAGCTCAGTCCTGGGCACAATTTAGTTACCTACTTCTTAAAGCTGAATTCTTCTTGCTGTTGTCCTATCAGCAGCAAAGAACTGTCTGCTTGCTGATGTATTCTCATATCCCTTGCTTCTTCACCCATCAATATGATTTTCTCTACCCAGGTCCTTGTTTCCTTACCTTTCTGTCATGCTACTCTCTGCCCAGGTGCCACGGTCACCCCCTACCTACATTCCTGTCCTATCACTGAGAATGTTGTTATACCAGTAACCACGCCTCTTCATTCTTTGAATGCTCACCAGTGTACTCACTCTTTCTGTTACTGTCCCTGACCTTTGTGCCACGGTTGCCTCTTCTCAGGGAGCAAACTAAATAGTAAGAAACAAAGGACCCAGGCATTTTTGCTTTTGTCCTGGTATCTAAATTTGGTTGTAGACACCATTTTAATTTGATGGGATTTTTTTACATATTCAACATCATCCTGCAATGAAGAGATCTACTTCCCTTTCTCAGGGAAAAATGAAATCGTTTTCACAATTTTGGAGATTTCTCTCTGATATTTCCAGGTCTTGAAGGAGAGGCAGGGGGGAAAATCCATTCTTATTGGAATAAAAGAATTCTTGCAGTTAATATACCCTAGTGTGAAGACAAAAGGTCCACCAAGAAAAGGTGGGCTGGAAGTGCCATTCTCCTCTCTTCAGCCTCTGCTATAACTGATGATATATTATGTTGTAAAATGTAATATGGTAAATTTTAGAACAGAGAAAGGTCATTCAGTAAATCTCACAGATGGCCACAGGTAGCACATTTGGCACCTTTGTGATCATTTTAAAAAGGCAACTCCTCTGAGTTGCTCAATTAGAGAAAGAGAACTCTTTCTCTGGGCTGATGTAGCCCTGGGCCCAGGGCCCAAAGCTTAGAGTACTGGCACAATTTGAGTTCCCACATGGACCTTCTTGGCTGGGCAGCTCTTATCTACCATTAACAACGATCTCGAGCACTGCTGTTTCTTGGTCACCAGGTAACACACAATGTCAAAAATAGTTTGTCAATGATTTCCATTTTGGAGACTAATGTTAAATGCCCTTAAGTTGCCTTGAACAAATCTTTCAACTACCCATAAAACATTAGTAAGTCTTGATGAAGACATTTTATCATAGAAGCATTATCAATAAATATGGCAGAGCAAGGGTGAAAGGGAGTACAAAAGCAAAGTTAATGAGAAAATAATCGAGCCAGCAGAAACTGAAAAGCTCTTGCGCTTAAATTTCTTTTTTTATTGTATAGACTGAATTAAAAGTCATAGGCCAAAAAGACAACAATATTTATACAGAAATCAAAGAGGAACTAGGAGCAATGAACTAGATAATTTAGTTTAAAAATGTTAGAGTGGTCACAAAAACAACTAGTATATTAATTTGAGAGAAGAAATCTTATATGAATAGGGAGAAATTTTTATGCAATTTTAAAAAATTAAAATTTGTTATGAGGAACAAGGATGGGGAAGGCAGGGCAGCTGGGAGTTAATTATTTTAATTGAATTAATTCTCATTTATATTTCGTAACATGTAATGCTTGGCCTACTTTTGAATCAATTAAAAATACTTATGAGAAAAATCACATTTAATGAGAAGCAAAATAGAAATCTTGAGCTACCTTTGGATCACCTAGCTAGGAGATGGAAACTAGCCAGCCCAGGGATGAGCCTTAGGATGAAGAAATCAAAGATGAACATAGACAAGGAGCAGTGAGAGATGAGAGAAAATAAATGGGCAAATACAGCCCTGTGATAACCCTCTGTGTCATGTAGCATATTTCAATTGCAAGTAAAAGAAAAATTCAGTGACTTAAATAATGGAAATTATTGTCAAACATAGCTGAGAAATCCAAATGTATTTTTGCTTTCAGGCAAAGCTTGATATAGAAGGTTAATTTCACAATCAAGGACTAATTCTCTTTCATTCTTTTCATTCTACCTTCCATTATGAAATCCTCAAAGTTGATTTTGCTTATAAAAACTAGATGACTGCCCATAGCAACCAGGACAACACATCTGCTCATTTGTATTTAGGGAGAGAGAAAGTTTGTCTCTTCCCTGGTCATTGAATTGAGGCCATGGGCTCCATTCAGTTTACACCAATCTAAGCCACTGAGCCACTCACGGTAGTCAGTGGAATGCTAAGTACCTATTGGTCAAGCCTGCCTGGGTTATGTGCCCACTCTAGCCAATCACTCTAGCAGAAGGAATAGAACTGTGCTGATTGGCTGATACTGGGCAGGGATGGAGTCATTCCCATCTAGATGCAATGGGGAAACATAAATGCTGGGCGGAGACAACCAACAACCTCCACTCCACCTTCCATTTCTTAGGAACTATTTTTGAACTGGTCTTTCTGATAAGCACCGGTGCTGAGATGCAAAGAAAACTCTTATCTTGATCAAAATAAGTATACATGGAGTTTAAACAGAGAGCCTCTTAATTGCTAACCTCAGTCCTGTGACTGTGCGGTAAAATAAATGCCTTGTTTTTACAGGGCACTGCACACTTTTCTTAGCACCATCACCCAAATCATCATACTGACCCTCATACCAATCCTCTTGCCAGCTCTGAGCAACCCTTCTATGGGCAAGGTTATCGAGCCAAGGAGGAAAATGGAAGAGCTGGAGGGAGAACCCAGGCTCTTCCATCCTAGGCCAGCTCCTTTGCACTGATGGCTGTCAAAGGTCTCTGAAGGCAGGGCATTGTTGGAATGAACAGCAAATACAAGTATTGTGTGGTTGAAAGAATAATAGGGCACATCAGTCTTATTCCTTCCCTGTCGTTGTCTATCTTCAATAAGTCAAACTGTCAGAAATCTACTGCATTAAGTATCTATCTCATCAATCCCTTCACAAAGGCACACTGGTACGGATATCCTACTCCTTTGTATCTCTGCACTTTGATCTGCAAATCCTAAAACGATAAAGGATGAGATCATTGAACCCAAGGCTTCATGTTTTAATTTCTTAGCCTAACAGCATATTGAATCTAATTACTGCTGATTCCAAAGTTACTTAATTATAAGGAAGCTATGTTATATAAAACTAAAAAACAATTTTTATATTTGAGATCATCTTAAAATAGCATACCAAAAACAACTATTCTCATAAATTATAAGCTTTGTTTTATGCTATCATTTTAAAAAATATATCTTATGAAAGACAAGAGTGAGGTTTTTCCTGCAATTTTTTAAATGTTCCACAGCGCTGACATAGTGCTCCTAGTTTTCTACTAAATGATGTCTTCTTAATTGCTCTAAAATGGCCTCAGATTTTTAAACATTAAAATATTATTGATTTTCGTTCTTTCTTCTAACCTGCACCTGAATAATAGTCATTTGAAAAGCTCAGGCAGCAACACCAGAAGGAAAAAAGGCTGCATTATTTGCAGCAAAACATTCAAATTGTTCTATAGCCACTAAACCTGTGGGGACCCTTACTACCCTCCCAGCTGCCCACAGCCTCTTGCTGTGAGTGGGAGTTGCCATGTGGGCTAAAGTGAGGAGGGCAGCCCTACCCAACTCGCTAGGAGCCTAGTTTGTCCCCTACATTCATTCGTGCATGTCTCTCATGGAATCTGTAAAATAAGCTGATGGAAATTCTCTTATGGGCTAAGTGTCTACATTACAACTGTGTCTTTGACTATACTATAGTAGAAAATGTATTTGCAGAATATATTCGTGTGTTTATATTGAGGATCTAATACCTAGAAGGTTAACAATCCTCACACATGTTAAGTAAGACCTTTCCTTGGAGAGGGAGGCAGTATTATAGCCAAGATTTCACTCACAGTAAGTCCCCTGCAAAGATAACTCTTAAAAGATTTGCATGACATTCAGATTTGATTCAGCCAGCAGAGTCAGTCAGTCAAACCTGGAGTATCTGTGAAATAATGAGTTAATTTCCCACTGTGAGGTCTCCTTTATAATTCCAATTTCAGCTGGAAAGTCTTTGAAGAGATGATAGAACCATATTGTCTCCATGAAAGCTGCAAAGACTCAATAACTGCTGAGAAATTAAAGAGAGAAAATCCGTGGAAAATTACAGATGCAGAACTGGAAGCAGTCAAGGAAAAGGTAAAGATTTGTCTTAATTTTTACTTTGCTGTCTAACTAGCTGAAAAAGAAAACTGTGGTGGATTTAAAGATCAAGAAGTATTGTGTCTGTTATAGAATTTCATTGTTTAAGATCCAGGGTTCCTGCATTTTCCAAGTGCTTTTCAATTATATTACTGGATATGAGGATTTAAGAAAACTTTTCATTTTTTAACATAAAATCATTCTTTTAAAAGTTAAAAGGACAGCTTATTGATACATATTGTGAAGTCTCCTTTCAAATTTAATGTTATAGAACAGAAGACAGACCTATCAGTCTCAAATAATTTAAGTCAAGTCAATATCTATGCAAAGTAGATAAAGATAGATTATCACAATTTGACAAAATAACAAAGAATTTTAACCTGATAAAGATAGCTATGAAAACTAACAGAGGGATCTGAAAAAATAAGTAATTGGAATAATGAATATGAAAGTTGAATCAGGCCATGTTGTAGCATGGATGTAAAATGGTAAAATGGTGGTAACCCCAATCTGGCTGGGTTCTCTAGAAAAGATGGGAGTTACCCCTATCTGGCCTGAGCTGAAGTTGTGATGATGATGATGAAAGGGGCAGGGACATAAGAAAAAGGTAAAAGAATTGACTTCTGAATTGGATTGGACATTCAAGAAAAAGGACCACAAGAACCTCTAAACTACAAAATTTAAATAAACTCCATTAGGAGCTGAAGTTGGAACAAATTAGAGCACTTTCTTATTATTTAGTGGAAAAATTACTGAGCTAAGAATCTTACACTCTGTGTGTACTGAGATGCCTGAATCTAACACAGACTTTCATATAATTGAGTAAA
Source organism: Rhinolophus ferrumequinum (assembly GCF_004115265.2). Classification (NCBI taxonomy): domain Eukaryota; kingdom Metazoa; phylum Chordata; class Mammalia; order Chiroptera; family Rhinolophidae; genus Rhinolophus; species Rhinolophus ferrumequinum. Next base: position 58,753,740 of record NC_046289.1, on the reverse strand, counting down.
CCACATATCTGGAATATTATTACATTTCACTGAGCAATGAAATATAATAATAAACTGCAAAATAGATAATGTAGTTCTTTTTCCAAGTGAGTCTTCTGGTAACTTTGTACTTGAGACCAGTCTGATAAAATATTCAGTTTAAAGCAAGGTAGACTAGGATACAATCTATGTTCTTAGGATATGACATTGGTATATGAAGATTAGCTTAGTATTTTTCACTTGCAAACCTATTCCCCAGAACCCACCATTCTCACCTTCATTTTATGCTCATCCATGTTGTTTGCTTGCTTTTTTCTCCCTAGAATTTAATAACCCACTACAAAACAATGACAATCTGGTCTTATAGTTTATATTTCTAACATTTCTCATGTTTATAAAACACGTAAGTTTCCAAACCTGAATGAAATCATTGTAAAATTTTTAAAAAGTGAAGTGTTTCTACTTGTCCATAACTTGAGATGAGAAGGTAAATTCTTATTCATAATTCTGGGAGAGCTGCCCTCAACAAACCCTGAATGTTGTCCACAGAGTTACCGGCAAGTTCGGCTGAATGAACTCTTACAGGAGCACTCAAGAGCTGCTAGTCTCATAGTCCTGTAAGTATTACTGAGACATTTCAGAATGTTACAGGGAAATCTTAGGTAAATGGCTTAATCAATACAAAAGCTCACAACTATTCAAGTGGAAAGTTTTAACTTGAAAGGGGGCATTTTAGTGAAGGAAAATAAATGCCATCCTGAGACCTTGAAGACCAGGATCATGGGCTTTGGAAGGCCCCACGTGCCATTCCTCCAGGCTTGCCAGAGCCCTGGGGCCAGGGCAGTGCCCTCCTAGAACCCTGGCTGCCCCTCTAGACCATGCTCCAGGAACCTGACCCCAGAACTGCCGCCTAACAAGCCCCAAGCCGGCCACAGAGATTCACAGGCCCCTTCCCTGGGTGGGTGCTCTGTGGTGTGGGGTCCACGGCATGTTCCCAAGGCTCCTTGCCATGTGGGAAGAGGCCAAGGCGGGAGAAAACGGCAATGGGCTTTTCCACTCTTTGCCCTCCACCCCACAAATGTTAGAGGTGTACCTGCTGAGATCATTAATGTTTGTTTACCTAAAGATTGATAGCTAAACATGATCATCTCCAACTATTTCACATCTAAACACCATGAACTGACTTCTCTGTACAAAGACAATATGTCTTCAAGCAAAGTCTGGTTTGGAGGACTGGCTATCCATCGAAGACATAGAATGGTCTCTTGAATTGGGTGGTTCAAATAGCTGGTTTCTGAGGTTTCTCCCAAATAAAAGAACTTTAAGCCATTGGGAAAAATTATTTCTGCCCAAAAAAGTGAGGAGAAGTATTGGTTGATCAAATTTTCTATTTAAGAAGAGTGAAAATTTATAGCTGTGCTTTGTCTCTACAATGCCTAAGCCTATGTTTTCTGATTTATAGATTTTTGTATTATTGGAGAAGTACATCAGCATAATATCTATATTTAAAATAATTTCAGTGTTTTCATATTGGGAAGGAGGGGTATAAAAGTTTCAGACCACTGCTTATTAAATAGCTCAGACAACTAGTGGTGTTACTGACTGTAGTAATTGTCACTTCTGTTTTGCTTTTCCATTCTGTCAGGAGCCTTCCAGTGGCAAGAAAAGGATCGATATCAGATTGGTTGTACATGGCTTGGTTGGAAATCCTCACAAAGAACCTCCCTCCTGTCTTACTAGTTAGAGGAAATCACAAAAATGTCCTGACATTTTACTCTTAAAACATGAAAAATTAGAACACATTTTAGCTTAGCGTGTGGATAATTAAGAAACGTTCCAATACTTTATGTTGTAAATCCGATTATGGTTATGCGAACCTCTGGAGACTATCCTACAGCATTCTATATAAACTTTGCCACTTATTTTTTATTAGTTAATGGGAGCTGGGTTTTTTTCTATCAGCTTAAGGGGGATTTCAAAGCCAATGCTACTCCTAGAAAAACATCTTTATCATTGCTGTTGATAAACAAGAAAATTAAGCAACCCCATGCTGGTTTATGCTCATGAAAACCACCAACTTGATTATAAGCTTCTCCAGGCAACCCTAATCTTTTGTTTGCTTCTAGGCCCTGTTGAGACCTCAGGCCCCACAGCAGGTTCTTATTAAATGCCTATTGACAGGCTGTAGAGTAACATGGGTGGTTATCAAAGGAAAAGACCAGCTGGGCAGGAAACATGATTATACTTGCCCTTCTGAGAGGCTTATACCTACAAAGAAGATTTGAAAATCAATAACTGAAAACTTTCAGAAGTACTTGAGTCTACAAAATGTTTAAAGCAGTTACCTACATAAAGTTATTTAATGTAACACAGATTATATACTTAGAGTGATCTGAGCGATCATTGATAACATAACGGCTTCACTTTGCTGCTGACTAAAAAGTATATTAGCCGGATTAGAAGACAGCACATATTTTAATCAAATGAAATATATTCCATTCATGATATAAACTTTAACTTTCTCCCTATTAAGTATTTTGAAATTTCCATCATAGTATTACTTTACATATTTTTTTAATTAAGTGGTCTGCACAGATGAAATCTTCATAGATGTTTAGTAATTGAAAACCAACTACCACAAATTTTCAAACCGTCATAAAGAAATATATCCTGAATCATATATTTAGTTACTTTACATAGTGATTGTATGAATTTAAAAGAATAACTAAAATGTGAAGTGGAAAAGCTTGCAAAATTTGGAATATACGAGTATTGATTTTATTCATTTTTGTTAGTAGTCCTATAATACTTAATCACATTGAAAAACCAAAAAAATTTTATTTTCTGATGAATGCCTTGATTTTTCTTCCTGACGTGTTTTGACTGTTTATTCTAACGGATAAGATGTAAGGGAAACAATGAACCTGAAATAAAAGCACTGAAATTTGTTTGCTTTGGCCTAGGTCATGTTTTTATTTTCACTCCCTAAGACCACAGCGGAACGGTGTAGCAGATGTGAGCCTGAAAATTTCTATCAGTTGCCTCATCTGAAGGTTGTATAAAACTGGGATTTAAGACTTCCAAGACCGGATAGGGCTCAGAATGATGATAGAGAGGGAGAGAGAAACAGTTAGCAAAGCTTAAGCAACAGGCTGTCCCCACTCCACATCGGGGAGCATTTGACTTAACTCAGCCCTGCATTACACCCTTTCTCTTGTGCCCTATGTACCTGAAATCCACATGAGTAGACGTGGAAACTAGGGGAATAGGCACCCAGTTTCATCTGGGCCTGACATTCTCTGAAACACTTGGGAAGTTCTCTGGGAAAGGTGAGAAGTAATTTGAGTTCTGTAACAGGAAAATCTGACTCTTGTTTCTTTGAGTGGCTGTTGCAGTTTGGGTTCCCTGGGTAACAGACTCTGAGAGTTTAGCGTGGGGTATGTTTATTAAGGAGTGCTCTTGAGATCAACACCCGTGAAATGGAGGGGGAGAAAACAGGAAGGGTGGAGAAAAAGGTGAGCTGTGATGCAGGCCCAAGGACAAACTTGGCTGACCCCAAACGATGCTCTGGAGACAGCAGGTCCTTTTAGAGTAGTCCCAAGTAGGGTCAAGAGCACCAAGCCTTTATTCTCCTGCATTGATCAGTCATTGGATGTTGCTGCCCATGAGGGGATATGAACTTGGGTAAGGCAGCTCTCTGCAGCTGCAACATCCCTGGAGGACCTCAGAGCTAAAGTCTCTCTGCTGACTGCACTCCCAGCTGCTGGGGCAGTAAGTCTTCATGAAATAGGGTCTGGGTGGGACATCAACATGCCAACCACAGGGACCATATAGAGTAGTGGAAAATACACACACACATGCACACACACACCAATACACACACACCTTTAGACTGGCCTGAGTTCAAATCCTGATCTCACCATTTATTAGTGGTTTGACCTAAATTAGTTATTTAATTTTCTGAGGGTGACTGGCAAGAGAATGACTAAAGTAATGCCCCTTGGCTTCCAAATTAACAAAGCAGGACATGGACTGAGAGAAAAGGAATGAGTGGCAGCAAGGACTGGTGATTTTAAGGTCAAGAGCAGCTGTTTTGGGAAAAGGCTGGGATAGCAGAAAATTGAAAGGATGGGCTATGATCAGATACCAGAAGATCTTTGTAGTCTCCAATGTGCTGTCTTTGTCCTTTGCTTCACCCAACTCTATCAACCCAAACACCCATCATATGCATGTCTACACTCAGCTTTCTGAGCAAGGAGAAAGTTGCACAATCATGTGCATTGATGCCCAACTTACTCTGTCCTCTCACCTTGTTTACATTTCGTCTGCTCCCACCATGCTTTCCTCACAATGGCTTTTCCAAATCACCACTGTTTCAGTTGATGACCCTGCCATCATCCCTACAACACATCCATTTACATATAGACATAAAATTTTCCTACATAAATAGGACCACGCTGGAAGAATTGTCTTATAAGTTCTATTAATACTCAACTTTAGGAATCTTTCAATGGAAGCTTTAAAAAAAGATCGAAGGTTCTTGGAGATTACCAAGGGCCTGCTAAATCAGAATATCTGGGAGAGAGACTGATGATCTGCAAGATTTTGAAACTGCTGCTCTGGGCAGTCGCTCCTATTCTAGTGACCTGACTGTCCCCCCATGCTGATATCTCCCAAATTTTTATTTCTTACCCAGATCTCCCCTAAGTCTCAGTTACATGCATTCAATCACTAATTTTCATGATGTTTTTCTTTGGAAGTCCTGCAGACATCCTAAACGCAGGATGACCAGACTTCTGTTAAAAATAACAACAATAACAACAAAAACCTGAAATCACACAACTGGAGCAAAGGTATCTAATTCTCTTTACCGTCTATCAGATACCCTTGAAATGACCAAAGAAACATAAAAGTAGAAAAGATCTGCATCACAGTAGCAAGCTAAGGAAGAACGCCATCCATATAATAACATTTTTTAAAATGCAGTTTACTTGGGAGAGATTGAAGGAAGCTCTCTAAGGTCAGCCTACAACCAATGCTCCTGAGGAAAAAAAGTATCACAAGAAATCATTGCAAGAGACCCGGGTAGAAATCTATTAACCTCTCCCCTCAATTTGCAACAGGAGGTGAGAAGCTGCAGGTAGGAGAGTGTAGTAGTGAGTGGGATCCCTTTTGATGGATACTGAGAGTATTCACAAATGGCTACCCGGAGAGGCCAAACAGTATGCTTGGTGGACACACAAAGCAAGTGTAGGTATTTCACAGATGCCCTTTACAAAGGCACATAAAGATATCTGCCTGCCATAGAGGCTGAGCCAAAGAGAATCAGCCCTCAGTGCACAACTTCTCCTAATACAAAAAAGAAAACTTGTAGAGATGGACAATGCTGTCCCTGGTTCACACTCCTCCTAAGCTGCTGAGTTACTAAACTGGGCTGCAAGTTGATATTAAACAGGCCTCTAGCTAAGATTAAGTAGGGAGACTGTAACACTCCCAGGTGGTGTGGTGGAGGTCTCTATGCCAATCAAGAAGACCAGCCACATCTGTTTGTTGTCAGCGTGGTATATAAGACTTTGCATTCACAGGAGGGTCCTTGCTAGCTAGATGTCACCACACAGATCACCCAGAGACAGTCTACCTACATATTTCCAATGTTTTCCTTGGCAGAGATTTAGGGAACACACTGACATAAGGATGAGATCTGTCTGGACTCCACAAAGGGAGAAAAGGAGAAATTCTTCTTTGGGTGTGACTCACTTTGGTGCTAAGATATCCCAGTTACTGACAGATCATGGTGTCCCCATCACTTGCAGGAACAGCAAAGAGGTCAAACCCATGCTCCAAGCCCTACCATCTGCCCAGACACTCACAAGGCCACCACTTTCCCACACCATCCCAGGCCTGGTCTACAGGTGAAACTTCTCCACAGCAGGACATATCAGTCAATCTTACCTCTTTTAGAATTTCTGATGTTGAAAATAATCTGTCTTCCTTTTTTTGTGCAGAAAAAGTGTTTTCAAACAGAACATATAAGATTTCATCTCATCTGTGACACCATTCTAAACACACCATTATTTTAGGTCCCACTAAAGAAGAAAAATCTTTGCCATTTAGACTATGACATAATATTCTATCTCTTAGGATTTTTGTTATATTAACTGAGATACTTTCTTAAGGCTTGTATAGGTACAGAATTTTAAATCATATGCCATTATTGTGCATTTAAAAAGGGGAAACAGAAGTAAAATAAATGTGATTCCACTTCAGAGTCCTACTCTTTTATTCACCTTTCCATTCAGAGTGATGTCTCCAATTTTCCACATGACAAGATTTCAGTGCCACCAGGAGTGCTAGTGGTACAGTGTTTCTTACATGGGAAAACAAATACACATTATTTTATTATTGGCATTAATAATTTGGATATTTATAGCTTTGAGTATGACTTTTAAAAAATAGCTTAAATGTGTCTTCCAATAGAATTAAAAATATTGTCTGAAAGTTTCAATACATAAAGGGCATAGAAAAAAGAGAAACATAATCCAAAAAAGTCAGAAAAAAATTCTCATTAAAAAGAGAAATCATACAATATAATACAATCATACAGAGAATAGAAGATCACACATATAAGAAATAAACAGAAAATACAAATGTGTTTTTCTTTCTTAAAGAAACTCAAATTTAATTTTAAAAAATAAAATCAAACTATTCTGTTTGCTAGCATCATATTCTAAATTATGTATCAAAAAGGCTAAAAACAAAAGAATAAACAAAAATACATAGAAACAGAAGAATGATCCAAGATGGCAGAGTAGATAAAAGCTGTGTTTGCCTCATCCCGTAAACACATCAAAATTACAACTAAATTATAGATCAACCTGGAGAACCATCTAAAGTCTAGCTGAACAGAACTTTTATAACGGCATATAAAGAAGAAGCCAAGTCGAGACTGGTTGGTCGGAGGGGTGGAGACGCAAAATGGACTGGCCACAAACCTCCATGTGGTAGTTGAGAATCAGGAGGAATATCTCGGACAGAGAGGTTCCCATGGAGGAGTGAGGGACCCCAGCTCCACACCTGCCTCCTCTGCTTAGAGTACTGGTGCCAGCAAGAGGAGCCCCCACAACACCTGACTGTGAAAAACAGTGGGGATTTCGACCATCTGAGTGGGAAGGAGGCTTCAGAAAATCCTCTTAAACGGCCTGCGCACAGACTCACTCGTTAGCAGGCACTCACCTTGGGCTCTGGCGGAGGGACAGTGACTTGGGGGTGTCAGAAGCATATGTGGGCAGGCTGAGCGGTATGGCTTCAGGTGAGGGTTGGAGAACAGTCGCCATTTTCCCTGAGTGAGGTCCTTCTCCCATGCAGCTGGCAGGCGGGGCCATCTTCCCTATGTTGAGCCCGCCCCCTACACTTCCGGCCAAATCAGAATCTGATTTGTCTGGCGAGCTCTGCAGCTCTGCCCTGGTAACTCACTGAGACTGCCACACCCAACTCCATGCCACAGGAGGCTATATTTGCAGCAGAACCTTATAGGAGCCAGCAAACAGCAGCAGGATTGAGTGTCCTGGCTTCTTTTGGAGGTACCCCAGACCCTGTACTCATGGCAGCAGTCCTCAGTTCACACTATGGCCTCTCCCACATGCCTCCAGGTCCAGCACAGGCAGCAACTAACAATGGATCCCTTTGTAGCTCCTACCACGTAGTCCCCAGCCAGTCACAGGCAGTGGCTGACCTGGCCCTGTACCAGAGCCCCTCCCAAAAGGACCCAGAACCAACATACTTGTATTTAGCATTAGACCACAGCACAGCAACGCCCAATTAGCCCCACAAGTGGCACACATAAAGGGCAATCGCACCAGGCACCAGAGCCACTGGGGCAAATCCCGCTCTGTATGGTAAGCCCCTGTAGAGCAGCCCATAAGCTGTCTATGCATCCAGACCCCACAGCAAATCAATCAGCCTGAGGGGCAGTCCCACCTACTGACATGCCAATAGCAATCAAGGCTCAAATAAAACAGAAGGGCACATACAATCCACACAAGGGACATTCCTGGAATAGCCAGCTCAGATGACCAGGGAGCCTATGCCACAGGGCACCTACTATATAAGGGCACCCAGTGAAGATTGGGAGACAAAGCAGCTCTACCTGATACATAGAAACAACAGAAAGAGGCAACCAAAATGAAATACATCCCAAATGAACGAACAGAAGAAAAATCCAGACAAAGAATTAAACGAAATGGATGCAAGCAACCTACCAGACACAGAGTTCAAAACAATAGTTATAAGGATGCTCAAGGAACTTAGTGAGAACTTCAACAAAGAGATAGCAAGCACAAAAAAAGGACATCGAAACCATACAAAAGAACCAGTCAGAAGTGAAGAACACAATAACCGAAATGAAGAATGCATTAGAAGGAATCACCAGCAGACTAGATGAAGCAGAGGATCAAATCAGCAACTTGGAAGACAAGATAGCAGAAAACACCCAACTGGAACAACAAAAGGAAAAAAGAATTTAAAAAATGAGGACAGTTTAAGAGACTTCTGGAACAACATCGACCATAACAACATTGGCATCACAGGGGTACCACAATGAGAAGAGACAAAGCAAGAGATTGAGAACCTATTTGAAGAAATAATGACTGAAAACTTTCCTAACTTACTGAAGGAAATAGACATACAAGTCAAGGAAGCACAGAGAGACCCAAACAGGATGAACAGGCCCACACCAAGACACATTGTAATTAAAATAGCAAAGGTTAAAGACAAAAAGAGAATCATAAAAGCATCAAGAGAAAGGCAACTAGTAACTTATATGGGTGCTCCTTTAAAATTGTCAGCTGATTTGTCAACAGAAACTTTGCAGGCCAGAAGGGATTGGCATAAAACATTCAACATGATAAAAAGCAAGGAATTACACCCAAGACTACACTACCCAGCAAGACTATAATTTAAAATTGAAGGACAGACAAAGAGCTTCCCAGACAAGGAAAAGCTAAAGGAGTTTCTCACTACCAAAGCAGTATTACAAGGAATGTTAGAGGAACTTCTTTGAGATGGGAAAAAAAAAATAGATCAAAATTATGAATAATAAAATGGCAATAGCTACATACCTATCAAAAATTACTTTCCATGTAAATGGATTAAATGCTCCTATCAAAAGACATAGGAGGGCTGAATGGATAAAAAAACAAGACCCTTACATATGCTGCCTTCAAAAGAATCACTCCAGATTAAAAGACGCACAGAGATGGAAAATAAAGAAATGGAAAAAGTTATTTCATGAAAATGGAAATGAAGAAAACAAAAACCAAAAAAAGGTAGGATAACAATATTTATATCAGACAAAATAGACTTTAAAACAAAGCCTATAATAAGAAACAAAGAAGGACCCAGTAATCCTACTTCTGGGTGTTTATCCGAAGAAGCCCAAAATGCTAATTAAAGGTGACTTCTGCATCCCTATGTTCATTGCAGCATTGTTTACCATGGCCAAGATGTGGAGGCTGTCTGTGTTTCCATCTATGGATGAATGGATAAAGAGGAGGTGGTACACATATACAATGGAATATTGCTCAGCCATGGAAGGGAAAGGGTTCTTACCATCTGCAGCAGCATGGATGGACCTGGAGAGTATTGTGCTGAGTGGAGTATATCAGACAGAGAAAGACAGATGCAATGTGATTTCACTTATATGCAGAATCAAAAGAACAAAATAAACAACAAAACAGAAGCACACTCACAGTTACAAAGAACATTTTGATGGTTGCCAAATGGAAGGGGTTTTGAAGGGGTGGGTGAAAAATGGGAAGAGATTAAGTACAAATTGGTTGTTGCAAGGTAGTTATGGGAATATAGAGTGTAGCATAAGGAATACAGTCAATGATATTGTAATAACTATGTATGGTGTCAGATGGGTACTAGATTTATCAGGGTGATAGATAGGAGGGGGTTAGGGGAACAGGGTGAAAAGGTGAAGGGTTAAGAAGTACAAATTAGTGGTTACAGGATAGTCATGAGATGCAAAGTAAAGCATAGGGAATATAGTAAAAATATGGTAATAGCTATGTATAGTGCCAGGTGGGTACTAGACTAGACAGGAGGACCACTTTTTAAATTGTCTAACCACTATGCTGTACACCTGAAATTCATATAAAATAATATTGAATATCAGCTGCAATAGAAAAATTTAAAAAGGGGGAAAAAGGTGAAGGAAATTAGAGGTTTAAATTTCTAGGTATGAAACAAATGAGTCATGGGGATGTAACGTACAGCATGGGGAATATAGTCAATAACATTGTGAGAGTGTGGTAGTATCAGATGGTTGCTGGACTTGCAGTGATCACTTCTTTAGGTGTATAAATGTAGAACAACTATGGTGTACACCTGAAACTGACATAATGTTATATGTTGGCTATATTTTTTAATAACAATCATTTTAAAAGTTGAATAAAAAAGTTCTTGCCCCCCCACCCCAAAAAATGTGATGTAAAATGAGTTAGAGGGTAAATGCTGGAATATCATAACAGAGAAATAAAAGTGGTAGATCTATCAAAGAAAAGAATATAGAGACAGTCAAACAAAAAGAATAGATTTGGCAATATTGTTCAAAGTTTAAGACTAAAAGAATTAGGAAGGACAGGAGAGTATCATTTCATATTTATAATATAAATATAGCCATGATGTAGCTGTAATAATAATGGAGCTTTATGTAAACACATAGCATGGTATTGACATAAATAATACAAGAATTGTTGGAAACATAAGGAGTCACAGAAAGTCAATGTTCTTAGGATATAGCTCACTATATCACTTCTTTTCACAGATCAAATATAGGAGAATTCAAACTACATTAAAAAATGGATTTAATAGGTACAATAGTGCTCACCCACAGAGAATACACCATATTTTAGAAATCCACAGTGTTTATAAAAAGAAGTTATATATTAGATACTCAGTAAATTCCAAAATGTAGAAATAGTAAATATCACATTTTTATCACAATGTAATAAAACTAACATTATTTATAAGTATATAAACATCAAAACCCTTATTCATTGGAAAAAGAAAACTCTTCTAAATAACTCAGGTCAAAAAAGACTTATATGATGCAATTTTAAACTCTATCAAAAAAGACATTGAGAATTCCACATAACAAAATGTATTTTATGCTGATGGAACAGTACTCATAAGTAGATTTATACCTATAAGTAGATTTATTAATAAATAAGAAAAATGAAAGCGGTCTACTCAAGATAGAAACTGCACAAAGTAACTAAAGGAAAGCATGAAGAAGAAATAAAGGAAGAAAAGCAGGGAAGTAAAATTAAAAGCTGAGGTGCTGGAGTTAGACAGACAGAAACTGAATCTCAGTTCCCCCCTTACTAGTGGAAGGATCATTCCCCAGCCTCCTGAAGAATTGATTTTCTCATATGTAACATGAGGATTATTAAAAGAACCTGCCCTTGACGGTTGTTGCAAGGAAATGAGATCCTGTGTTATTAATAGCTGAGCACAGTACCTGGCTGAGCGCTTTATGGTAAATACTTAGAGAGGTGTTAGACATTATTATTTTCAGAAAAGACAAAACCAATACAGCTGATAAACTCAACTGCTGTTTGCTGTTATTGCTAAAAGGAAGAAAGGAAGAAAGAAAGGAAGAAAGAAAAAGAAATGGCAAAGAGTAAACTACCCTCTTTTAAAGGGCTTTGCCTGATTAAGTCAGGCCCACCTGGGTCAATCTCCCTTTGGATTAACTAAAAGTCAACTGATCAGGGACTTATGTATTCAAAATCCTTTGCCAAACATATAAAGTAACCTAATCGTTGGAGTGGCATCCTATTATACTCACAGGCCCCGCCCAGACTCAGGGGAGGAGATTACCAAGGGTATGAACATGAGGGGGCCGGGAAGCATTTGGACCATCTTAGAACTCTGGCTACCAGAGATGCTATCTTACACTTCTAAAGGTCATATCTCAGCTACTAAGATTCAAGCTGGAAATCAGATAATAAGTTAAAAATAGCCTGTAAAATATCCAAGAAATGCCCCACTACCTGTGTACAATATACACAATGCTCACTTTTCGGGAAATCTAGAACCATAAAAATATGTTAAATCTGAAAAAGACCTCAGAGATCTTCCATTACTAAAGCAGAGTTCTCAGGATATTTGTACACAATTGTGGTTACATGGTTTTCCAGTTAGTGTTTTCCAGTATGTTAAATGAGTAGTAATTAACAATAAATGACAGCAGGGATGATGCAGTAAAATACCAAAAACATTTTTACAAAGCAAACACAAGCCTCAAAAACATGTTAGTCTGAGGTGATAAGTGTGGGCGGCACAGACGCTACATACTTTCCGAGAGCCTGAGGACATCCTCACTTTGTGAGAGGACAGCCTAATGGCAGAAAAGTTCAATTTTGTTCCATGCAGTCTGGTTAAGAAAGCGAGACTATGTGCATTTCATCCTCAGAAAAATTCTCCTTCACATGGTTGACATCAAAGGACGGCTAAGCTTCAGTTATCTGGAAAATTAATTTACATGGAATGAGTCTGTGGTGAAGCAGCATGGATGGAGCTCTTGCTTAAGACTGATAGAGTGTATTTTCAGGTTAAATAGTTCAAGATGAGGAATGCAGAAGAACTCAGGCTGAGGCCAAGATCCAGTTAATGAATGTACTACTTATTTCAGAGAAGGTGGCAGGCAATGACATCTGCAGCAAGGAGCCTTTGCTTCTTTCTCAGCCTGGAACATCTCTCAGCAGAGGGTTGTTTGGGGCCAAAGCTAAGCAGTCAGCTTTTTAGAGATAGACCTGAGTCACTGCCAAGCTATAGATTCAGCTGCAGAGCCCTAGGGGCCAAAGCACAGGCCTCTGCTCTGAGGTAGCTCTTTCCCTGAAGTTGGCGGCTTTTCTGAGCTTCTGAATGCACTTATGAGCCACTCTTTCGATGCCCAAGATCTCAGGAAATTGACATTTTTCACATACAGACTTCTCAGTTATTATTTCCAAAGCAATTCTGTAGTTGGATTTTCTAATTTTCCTGTTGTATTTCTCCCAACAAAAACATGGTAGAAATATTCTCAGGGAAGGTGAGAAGTTCAGAGAAGTAAGCCATACTAGGTTTTGAAAGACGTTAAGCCAGTCTGGCCACTAATGCAACCAGCACACTGGAGAGATATGATCACCAGTTCTATGATTTTCTAATGCTCACAGGTACATTTACAAAATGAATTCTACTACAAAAAAGTATTACTTTTGCATTTTAGACATTATGTGTCCAACCCTGAGCTCTCTTGGTCTTCTTTCCCAAAGCAGCTCTTCTAGCACTCTTCCAAATCTCAATAAACGGCAACCCCATCTTTGCCATACATCTTGGAGTCATCCTTGACTTCTTTCCTTCACCTCATATCCAACTACCAGCAAATCCTGTTGGCTTCAGAATATACCCAGAATCTAATCATTTCTCGCCACCTCCACTGCTACATCCCTGATCTGTGCTACCAGTCACTGCATTGGTCCTTAATCCTTACCTGCCTCATTTCAGCATAGTAGCCCAAGCAATTCTTGAAATGAATTAAAATCTATTTAAGTGAAATAGATCATGTCCCTCCTCTTATCAAAATCTTCCAATAGCTTTCCATTTCACTCAGTGAAAAAGCCACTGTCCTTATTATGAAAACTTACAAGGCCCTACAACTGTAACCCTCCCCCCCACTTCTGTGACCTCATCCCCTACAACTGTGTGCCGCCTCTGTCAGTCTGTTTAGACCACACCGGCCTTCTTATGGGTGATTTTGTACCTCAGCACCTGAATGCTTCCTGTGCCCTCTGCCTAGAATGCCCTTCTCCCAGATGCCACTTCCTTCATCGTCAGTTTAACACTCCCTTTGCCCTCATCCCCATACCTGGCAGACACCGTGTTCTCACTGAGGCTTTCCCTGGCCACTCTCTACCCTACATCCCACGTCTCACTCTCCTGCTTTGCTTTTCTCCTTAACACTCAGCACTATTTATTTTAATCACTTCTGTTTACTGTCAGCTTATTTTTGTCTGGTCTGTGCCTGCTATGTCACCAAAGTCCAGACCAGTGCCTAGCACATGGACCATATTCAACAAATATTTGTTGAAAGGATGAATGAATGCAGGACGCTAAGGGGAATAGGGAGGATAAAGCCCAACCTCTTTGGGGGCTGGTGTCTGTCTCTGTCTGGAGCCTCACCCCACCAGCTCAGACCCCACTCTACGCCACTCATGCCTCACATCCCACACACACCTATGTGTGTCTCCGAACACCTGGGTCCTCCTGCCTGGGATTTCTGATTCTCTCTTGTTTATCTCACTGTTATTTGTATCCTCATTTATTTCACTACCAGGAAGGTTAGTACTACACAGTTTCTCAAGAGTTTATTGGCCATCTGGTATTGCTTCTTTTGTCACTTTAATAAAAATGTGCCAAGCTGTAAAGATATAAAAATACACTGTTCTAAACTCTCAAGATACAAGACAACCATGTTTATGGTCTAGATAGGTAAGTAAACAAGTACACCAAATAATTATAGCTTATTAAAAATATCGTGAAGGAAATAAAGAGGAAACTAAGACAGAATTATGGAAAGGGCAGTACTTAGAGCATTTGGGGAGAATGTCTTTGAAAAACTATTTGATGAAAAGGTACTGACAGTGTTGAACTATACTCGAGCCCTGTGCTCTTGAAAAACAGTGATGGATAAGAAATCTCCACAACATTTTTTTTTTTTTGTCAATTTCCCACCATTTTGTGTTCTAGAAAACAGCTAACTGCAATGAACCCCCATTCCCTACGTGGTTTAGATAAGACTTGCTGTTCACTCTTTCTCCTGACTCCCACAAGACTTGTGAAAAGAACCCATATTTACCTGTGACAAGGCCAAACCCAGACCACTCCCTTTTTGCCTGTGACAAGATCACACACAGACTTTTTAATTTTGTTCTTTGTCTCATGAATGATTAGCAACAATTAGAATCATCCCTGCCCCCACTGATACTAGCTACATACAGAAATAAACATTTCCTGTGCCACTGAAACTTGTTTTGATTGAAAAACAATCCCTACTGTAAATAACGCCACCCTGCAACTTACTTACTCCCCCCTATAAAAATCTAAGGTAAAACTACCTTGCTAAGACGCACTGTGGTGGGCTGAATAATGGCCCCTACAAGATATTCAGGTCCCAATCCCTGGCATACATGAATGTTACCTTATATGGAAAAGGGGCTTTTGCAGATGTGATTAAAGAGTTTGACATGAGACAGTTATCCTGGATCCCAAATATAATTACAAGTATCCTTGTAAGAGGAAAGCAGAAGGGGATATGACTACATACAGAAGAGAAGGCAGCCATGGGATGGAAACAGATAGAAGGAGTCAGAGATAAGATGCTATACCACTGATTCTGAAGATAGAGGAAGGTACCACGAGCCAAGGAATTCAGCTCTAAATGTCAGAAAAAGCAAGGAAACAGATTCTCCCCTAGATCCTCCAGAGGCAGTGCAGCCCTGCTAATACTTTAATTTTAGCCATTAAGATTCATTTTGGATGTGGATCCAAGATGGCGAAGTAGATAAACACTGTGCCTGCTTCTTTCAGTGAACACATTAAAATTACAACTAAATTATAAAACAATCAAACTGGAGAACCATCTGAGGTCTGGCTGAACAGAAGTTTTATAACTAAGGATATATAGAAGTCTCATCAAGAATGTTAGGAGGGGTGGAGACGTGAAACGGGCTGGCCCCAAACCTCTGTGTGGAGGTTGAGAATCAGGAGGGATATTTCAGCCACCGAGGTTCCCCCCAGAGAAGCGAGGGGCCCCAGCTTTACACCAGGCTTCTCAGGCTTGTGTATTGGTGCCAGGAAGTGGAGCCCCCACAACATCTAGCTGTGAAAGACAGTGGGGATTCCGACCAACCAGGTGGGATGGAAGGCTTCAGGAAACCCAGACGTTCTCTTAAATGGCTCGCACACAGACTCTCACACCCAGGCACTCACCCTAAGCTCCGGTGAAGGGATGGTGACTCTGGGAATTTTGGAGGCACACAAGGGCAGACTGAGGTTTGTGGCTTTGAGATGAGGGCTGAAGGATAGTCGCCATTTTCCTGGTGTAGGGTCCTTTTCCTAGGCAGCTGGCAGGTAGGCACCATTTTTACTGTGTTCAACAACCCCCCCCCCCCCACAACCAAATCTGAATCTGATTGGCTCAGAGAGCTCCGCTGGGATCCCTCCCCATCCAACTACCCCTATTCTGGAGACATCTTCTCATGACCAGCCCACCCTGCCCACATTGCACTCTTTCTGGGAAAACTATCAGAGTCTGTGGGCCCCAGGTGTGAGGCAACTGGCCTCTGTGTGCTCTGAGACTTTTGTTGAGTAGCTCCAGGCCCAGCACTGTCACCAAACTAGAGTCTACATTAACTTGTTGACCACAACTCTCTTCACTCTAGTGACTCCCTGAGTCCCAAATCGCATACCACATGAGGTTTTATCAGTGGCTGAACCTTAAGGGAGTTAGCAGGTAACAGCAAGCTTCAGGGTGTCCTGGCATTTTGCAGAGATACCCCCAACCCAGTACTGGTGGCAGCCATACTCTGTTCACAGCGTGGCCTCTCCCACGTACTTCCAACTTTAACATAGGCAACAAACAACCATAGATAACTTGGTAGCTCCTATCAGGTAGTCCCTAGCTGGTCACAGGTAGTGACTGACATAGCCCTGCACCGGAGTCCCTCCCAAAAGGCACTAGAACCAAAATACTTGGAGGTTGGCCTCAGACCCCAGCACTGCCCAATTAGCCCCACAAGAGGCACACACAAAGGGCAGTCTCAATAAGCACCAGAGCCACTGGGGTAAATCCCACTCAATGGGGTAAGACCATCTGCACAGCAGCCTGTAAACTGTGGACATGGGCAAACACCACCACCAATCAACCAGAGGGCCAATGCCATCCACTGATAGGCCAATAGCAATCAAGGCTCAACTACAGCAGAAAGGCACTCACAACCCACACAAGGCACCTCCTGGAGCACTCAGAGCAGGTGACCAGGGACACTGTGCTAGGGCCTCACAGGGCACCTACAGCATAAGACCATCTGGCCAAGACTGAGAGACATAGCAGATCTACCTCATACATAGAAACACACACAGAAAGGCAGCCAAAATGAGGAAACATAGAAATATATCCCAAATGAAAGAATAGGAGAAAACTCCAAAAAATAAAATAACTAAACGAAATGGAGGCAAGAAATCTACAGATACAGAGTTCAAAACAGTGGTTAGAAGGATGCTCAAGGAACTTAGTGAAAACGTCAACAAAGAGATAGCAAGCATAAAAAAGGACAGAAACCATACAAAAGAACCAGTCAAAAGAGAAGAATACAATAACTGAAATGAAGAATGCACTAGAATGAATCACCGGCAGATTACATAGGCAGAGGATTGACTCAGCAATTCGTAGGACAAGTTAGCATAAAACACCCAATTGCAACAGCAAAAAATAAAAATTAAAAAATTTAAAAATGAGGATAGTTTAAGAGAACTCTGGGACAATATCAAGTGTAACAACATTCACATCAGAGGGGTACCAGAAAGAGAAGAGAGAAAGCAAGAGATTGAGAACCTATTTGAAGAAATAATGACTGAAAACTTTCCTAATCTGGCAAAGGAAATAGACAAACAAGTCCAGGAAGCACAAAGAGTCCCAAACAAGATGAACCCAAACAGGCCCACACCAAGACACATTATAATTAAAATAGAAAGTTTAAAGACAAAGAGAGAATCCTAAAAGCAGTAAGAGAAAGACAACTACTAACTTATAAGGAAGCTCCCATAAGATTATCAGTGATTTCTCAACAGAAACTTTGCAGGCCAGAAGGGTTTGGCACAAAGTATTCAAAATGATGAAAAGTAAGGACCTACAACCAGGACTACATTACCCAGTAAGGCTATCATTTAAAAACGAAGGACAGATAAAGAGCTTTCCAGACAAGAAAAAGCTAAAGAAGTTCATCACCAACAAACCACTATTACAAGGAATGTTAGAGGGACTTTTTAAGACAGAACAAAAAAAAAAGATCAAAATCATGAATAATAAAATGGCAACAGCTACATATCTATCAAAATTACTTTTAATGTAAATGGATTAAGTGCCCCTACCAAAAGACAGAGGGCAGAATGGATAAGAAAACATAACCCTTACATCTGCCTCCTACAAGAGACTCACTTCAGATAGAAAGAAACAGACGAAAGTAAAAGGATTTAAAAAAAGTTATTTCATGAAAATGGAAAAGAAAAAAAAATCTGAAGTAGCAATACTTGTACCAGACAAAATAGACTTTAAAACAAAGGCTATAACAAGAAACAAAGAAGGACCCAGTAATCCCACTTCTGGGTATTTATCTGAAGAAACCCAAAATACTACTTCCGAGGGACCTGTGCATCCACATGTACATTGAAGCATTGTTTACAATGGCCAAGATGTGGAGGCAGCCTGTGTATCCATCTATGGATGAATGGATAAAGAAGTGGTGGTACATATATGCAGTGGAATATTGCTTGGCCATGGAAGGAAATGGGTTCTTGCTATCTGCAGCGGCATGGATGGACCTGGAGGATATTGTGCTGAGTGGAGCATCAGACAGAGAAAGACAGATGCAATGTGATTTCGCCTATATGTGGAATCTAAAGAACAAAATAAGAAAATAAAACGGAAACAAACTCATAGATACAGAAAACATTTTGATGGTTGCCAGATGGGAAGGGGGTTGGGGGTGTGAGTGAAAAAAAGGGGAAGGGATTTTAAACAAATTTTTTTTAAAAGATTCATTTTGGACTCTGGCCTCCAGAACTAAAAGAGAATCACTTATTTTTAAGCCACTAATTTTGCAGTAAATTGTTACAGCAACCATAGGAAACCAATATGCACTCTAGTCTTGAGATCCAGGGAACTTGCCCTATTGCATTAGACTGAATAAAATCTATCTCATTACTTATTCGGTTTCTGTCTTTGACACTGCTAACCATATCAGTACTCACCAGAGCAGGAGTCCAGGCAGAGTGAACAAAGGCCATCAGGCAAAAGAGAACATGGTGTGTTCTAGAACTTAGGAGATGATTGTGACTCAAGGTAAAGTTCAATGATAAGAGCCTACTTATACAGGGCCTTGGGCCATGGTAGCGAATTTGGATTTCATTACATTTGTGATGGGAAAACTTTAGAAAATTTTAAGAAGTAGGGAGATCACTTAGTAGTCCTGGTAAGAGATGATGGTGGCCCCAGAATGTGGGAAGTTTTCAATATAGGACTAAAGGAATCAGACTCTGTTTCTGTAAGGATTGTAATATGAAACAGCACAGTCCAACTAGGATAATTTAAGGAATGTTTACTAAAGAGGGTATTTATAAAGCTGTGGGCAAGATTTGGAAAACCAAACCCACAAAAGAGTACCCTGAAGCTTATATCAGTGCCAAGCCTGAAGAGAAAGGGGAGGAAAGTATGTAGTTTTCAGAGCCTAGAAGGAAGGGCAACCTTGACAAGAACAGAGGTCTTCAGGGGAAGGACCTGGCTTTTCATAGGAGGCCCTGACCTTACTCTCCTTTCTCTGAGCTCCTGCTGAGGCTCTCTGTTGTCAAACGCAAAAGCAAACCAGACGACAAGAGTGCTGATTGGTGATGTCCACATAGGTCAGCCTGCTGGGTAGAGAGCAGGGTAGATGGGGACAGAGAGTGGGTCTGGAGGGAAAAAGAAAGATATGTAGTAAAGACATTTCAATTAGTCCAATTTATTAAAAGAAAATGTGGAGACTTGACTTTTTACGTTATTTCCTGATTATTCAATTTCACTTAGCCTGTGCCTATAGGCACAAAAACAACGGCCTTTCACCTTCCTGACTTTTCTTTGAACATTTACAACTGCTCTTTTCTCCTAAAGGCAATCAGGAAAGACAGTGATTAAAACCTATGAGGACTAATAATGCTATCTTCAAAGTTCAGTGAAAAACCTCTTTTGTTAAAAATGTAAAATTTGAGGAGATGTTGCCACGTGAAAAATGGATCATTCTCCTTTAGACTGAAGAGAATTGAGTTTGTGCAGTCTAATAAGTAAAGGTCATTTGACAGGGGCAGAATATTGAATCACGATCAACTGAAAGCACAGCAAGCCTAATTCATATATCTCTCTGCATGGATACCCATATTTTACCATTGTTTCGGTTTCTGTTTTTTTGTTTTGTTTTGTTTTTTATTATTACTCTGGAAGATAATTCAATTTGCATTGCACATTTCCTCACAGAAAATTTGAATCTTATGAATATGAAAATCATGAACTTGGTCCAATTTTATTTTAATCAGTTTTTCTGTTTCTTAATTCAGGATTAACTTCCCAGGATGTACGCAGAGATATAGTAGCAAGAGCAACAGTGTGCACATGAAAATATGGAGAGTTTCAGCAGCAATCCGAGTTATGATAATTACTGGGTTTGCTTACACAGACATAGATAAAAAGCATAACCTTTTTGGTTCTCTTTTTTTTTAATTTGGAAAAATTGTGTGCTTATCAACAGAAAAATTATACAAGTTGTTCAATGTCATGGAGGAAATCGGGTGCAACCAACAAAACCGAGGAATGAAGAGATCAAAACTGCCTGAGGTAGTGTGTTCACTAAGCATCCTTTCTCCTGGAGCTTCCCTAAATGGTATGGAAAGGCTCTCATGCTCACATCCTGCTCAGAATGATTGTCACAACATCCGCCTGCACCCAGTGTGTCTCCACTCACATACACATTCCAGTGTGGCCCCAACATCGTCTTCTGTTTCCATAATCATTCTCCATAGGCTGTCTGTGGCCCCATTTGTTCCATCCAGGAATTGAGCCTGAGAGAGATGGGGCACATATGGGAAAAGAGGAACAGAAATAGGCAGATGGTCCAGGCAACTGGGAGCAAATGGCAGAGGCACCGGTGCTCTCAGGGAAGGTGAGAAAATAAGTCCATCTCTGGGAATATTCAGGAACAGACCTGCTTTTGTAAGGCTTGTGGATCCTAGATCTAGAGCCTTCCCTAAGACATGCATTGTTTCGTGA
Source organism: Rhinolophus ferrumequinum (assembly GCF_004115265.2). Lineage (NCBI taxonomy): Eukaryota > Metazoa > Chordata > Mammalia > Chiroptera > Rhinolophidae > Rhinolophus > Rhinolophus ferrumequinum. The sequence goes on along the minus strand of NC_046289.1, from coordinate 58,732,640 downwards.
ATTCCAGGTTTTTCCTCTTAAAAGCAGCAGAGAGACAGAACTTCATATGTCTTAGAACGGTTGAAAAAGGGTGAAATTACCCAAACGACTAATGCTTGATCTCAATATCTTGTTTTACCTCTTTCACCAACTTGACTTTATGGGTCATCAACCCAGCTAAAAGGAAAGTCGTACTGATTACTTAAAATATCTGTTCTCAGTGTTTATGCTAGACATAGTGATGGCTCCCCAAAGACATTCACAGCTTGATCAATGGAACCTGTGAATATATTATCTTATATGCAAAAGGGACTTTGCCGTTGGGAAGATGGGATTACAATTACTGACCTTGAGATAGAAAGATAATCTTGGATTATCTGGGTGGACCCAACCTAAGCACATGAGTCCTTAATGGAGGAGGACGTTTCCCAGCTGTGATCAGAGAACTAGAGAGATGGCAGCATAAGAAGGACTCAACCTTCTTGTTGTTGCTGTCTTTGAAGATGGAAGATGGAGGTGACAAGCAGGGAATGTGGTCAGCCTCCAGAAGCTGCAAAAGGCAAGGAAATGGGTTCTCTCTTAGAGCCTCTAGAAAGGATTGCAGCCTTGCCAACACCTTGATTTTAGCCCAGTGAGACCCTTGTCAGACTTCTGACCTAAAGAATTGTAAGATAACAAATTTGTATCGTTTAAACTACTAAGGTGATTTGGTGTGGTCATTTGTTATAGCAGCAATAGAAAATTTTGTTACCACAAGCTTGGATTAACACAACAGAAAATTTCCAGTTTAGCCTCTCTAGTCCTGGGCCATCTTAGAAACTCTTAATCCATAAACTCTTATCAAATATCACTCTCTTCATTCGTGATATTTCAAGAGCCTACAAACGGCAATTTTTTCAAAGTAAGCTCCTCTGAACGTTTGAAGATCTGAGGTATCTCCTCTTGACCTGCCAAAGTTCAGACTAGAAGATTAGTAAATATTGTTGAAGATGAACTGAAAAGATTCCTTGGAGAGACTGGTCAACAGAATTTTCCATGGGTTTCATCATCAAACATGATTAACAATAGGACAGTTTACACAATCTCACAGTGTTTGCCAGTTACACTGCCTTACTGATCAAAACAGTCAGTGTGCTGGAATAAGATCAGTTCTGCTACTCCGGTCAGAGTGGATCATACAATTAACCTCTCTAAACCACTGGATTATACAATAAACCTCTGAGCCAGGGACTAGTCAGGAGGGATTGTTACATTATAATACATTATATGGCTAATTTTCCAATCAGATGCTCTTCAAACACGAAAGAGGAAGACATGATTTAAAAGAGATCGTGCGAGTCAGGAGAGAGAGAGCAAAAGTCTAGTGTTGACTTAGTTCTTGAACAGCTTTCCAGTTAGTCCATATAATCCCCCTTCCCTAACCCTTTCCTCTTTGTCTAGTCTTGCAATTAAAACTGTCAAATATATCAAGATTCTTAGTGCTCAAAATTTTAGTTTGCATCCTACAGTAAGTTTTATACTTTTAGTCATATTTAACTGTTGGTGGGACACCTTTTGTGACTTGCGTTAACAGTCTCCATTTGGCTCAACCAAGAAAGAAACAGATATTCTGAATGTTTCCTGGTCTGTAATTATTCTTAGTAAAATTATGCTATAAATTTATTGCTGAGAACAAAGGCCTTGGACCTGTCTTTATATTTAAGTAATACTGTCTCTATCAAATAGTCCAGAGTACAGTGGTTTTGGTAAAGCTTTTTTTTTTTTTTTAAAGATTTTATTGGGGAAGGGGAACAGGACGTTATTGGGGAACAGTGTGTACTTCCAGGACTTTTTTCCAAGTCAAGTTGTTGTCCTTTCAGTCTTAGTTGTGGAGGGTGCAGCTCAGCTCCAGGTCCAGTTGCCGTTTTCTAGTTGCAGGGAGCACAGCCCACCATCCCTTGTGGGACTTGAGGAATTGAACTGGCAACCTTGTGGTTAAGAGCCCACTGGCCCATGTGGGAATAGAATTGTCAGCCTTTGGAGTTAGGAGCATGGAGCTTCAACCTCCTGAGCCACTGGGCCGGCCTGGTAAAGCTTTTAATATTGGTTAAATGTGAAGGAATTCTTTCCAGCATGTCTTGATCCCAGCAGATTCTCTAGAAATGAATCCCCTAAAATAGTTACCAGGGTGGTCAACCAGGGTCTTAACCAAGGTGGTCAACAAAAATCACCCTGGAGATTCTGAGTAGTCAGTTGTAGTGAGGTTTGGACATGTGCATTTGGCTTAACTTTCTAGGTGATTCTCATGTGTACCCTTAAGCCATCTGCTTTTATTTTCTTTCCATCCTGAAAACTCAATGATACTTTAAAATGAAATAACAATAGCCCTTCTCTGGGCTATAATTACAGAAATTTCACCTCCTGGTACTCCTACACACATTGGCATAACTCAGAGTCAGCTTTTCATGATGATTATGTTAAGAGACTGGGAATTCAATGTGTTAGAACTATAATTTTAAGTTTGTATGTTAACTATTCTGATCCCCTTAAACTTTTGTAGCATGAGATGACAGTAATTTATGAATTAGTCTGAAGTAGTTTTGTAGCAAGAAATGTTTGTTTTGTTGACTATCCTTACTTGCTTATTTAACTGCCACTCAAATTAACGTCAGTCTCATGATCTACTTATGTGCTGAAGGTCTATGTGTTGCTCTCATGAAAGCATGTGTCTGATCTTTATATTCTTCCCAAGAGTCTGGCAGAAACATTTTTGTGTGTTTCACAAGTTATATGCTACTTTAGTGTTTCTAAATTGGGCTATAGATAACCCTGGGGGAATACAAGACATTCTAAGAGGTATCCTGATGGTATTCTGAACCAAACAGTTTTAAATGAATAAACTTCCAGATAGTCAATACACATATGTACTTTTTACTAAAATTGATCTACCTGTATACTAGTTCTTCTTTCCCATCTCCCTTACTTCAATTGCCCTTTTACAAAAAATAGGCATACATCTCACCCATCCTCATCTTTACTCTGGTGCTTTGTCCATGGTGTAGAAAGACTCTGGGCTCGAAACAAAGAGCAACTTCTAAATTTTGATACCAGAACCCAAAGTATGGCTTCTATCTTTTATTGGCTTAGACATAGTTTTAGGAAAGGAGAACTGTGGCATGATAATTGAGGTATTTTGGCCCACATTGGAATATTCTGAATTCAGATACAGTAGAATTTTGCAGTTATGGGGAATTATGATAATTTCCCATTAATGTTCTCACCTCTTCTACTCCTGAAGGATTGTCAAAGGATGCACTCCCCCTAAGGAAGAGTTCAAGAGTTTTGCTCAAAGTGACAAAAAGTTCTCTACTGGAAAACCCCTCCATAGGAAGTTTAGGATAAGTTTAGCAAAAGGATAGTGATCCCAGATGAAGGTTTGAGATGGAGAAAGGTAAGCAAAAAAAGTGATAAAAGTCTGGGTAAATATTTCTTTAAATGATTGTAAAAAAATAGAAATGACAATGATGCTTACTGAGGAGAGATCCAAGATGGTGGAGTAAATAAACACTGTGCCTACTTCTTTCCATGAACACATTAAAATTACAACTAAATTACAGAACAATCAACCTGGAGAACCATCTCAAGTCTAGCTGAACAGATGTTTTATAACTAAGCATATGAAGATGAAGCCACATCGAGACTGATAGGAGGAGCAGAGACACAAAACGGGCTGACCCCAAACCTCTGTGTGGTGGTGGATAATCAGGAGAGATATTGTGGCTGCGGAAGTTCCCCCAGAGGATCAAGGGACCCCAGCCTCACCCCAGGTTTCCAGCCCACAGTAAAAGACCCAACGACGTCTAGGGGTGATAAACAGTGGGGATTCTGACAGTCCAGGTGGGATGAAGGTTGCAGGAAACCCAGACATCCTTTTAAGGGATCCGCACACAGACTCACTCACTCACAGGCATTCACCCTGGGTTCTGGCAGAGAGACAGTGACTGCAGGGGGAGGGGGCGTCAGAGGCATATGGTGTGTGGCCTTAGGGTGAGGGTGGGAGAACTGTCGCTATTTTCCCTGTGAGGAGATCTCCTCCAATGCAGCTGGCAGATGGACGCCCTTTTACTGTGTTGAGTCCTCTCCCTCATAGGGCCAAATCTGAATCTGATTGGTCTGGTGAGCTCCACTGATCAACCTTGCTGACTCACTGGGAACCCACCTTACCCAACTCCCTGGAGGCACTTTCTATGCAAACAGCCAGCCTGGCCCACATTTCACTCTTTCTTGGAAAACTATCAGAGTCCCTGGGCCTCAGGCAGGCAGCAACTGGCCTCAATATGCTCTGATACTTTTCTGAGTTGCTCCAGGCTCAGCACTGGCACCAAACCAGAATCTACATTAACTTGGTGACCTTCACTCTTCCCACTCTAGTGATACCCTGAGACTCTGCCTCATCCCACTTGCATACTGCGTGAGGTTTTATCAGTGGCTAAACCTTAAGGGAGTTGGCAGGTGGCAGCAGGCTTTCGGTATCCTGGCATTTTGTGGAGCTACTCCAGGCCCAGTACAGGTGGCAGACATCCTCAGTTTGTAGTGTGGCCTTTCCCATGTGCCTCCAGGTTTAACACAGGTGGCAAACAACCATAAATCACTTTGTATCTCCTACCAGGTAGTCCCTGGCCGGTCACAGGCAGTGGGTTACGTGGGCCTGCACCACAGCCCTTCCCAAGAGGCTCCAAAGCAACATACTTGAAGGTTGGCTTCAGATCACAGCAGAGCACTGCCCAATTAGCCCCACAAGTGGCACACAAAAGAGTGATTTCAACAAGCATGAGAATGTGTTAGGGCAAATCCCATTCAGTGGAGTAACACCCACCCCCGGCCACACACACACACACACACACACACACACACACACACACACACCAGCCTGTAAGCTGTGGATGTGGCCAAATCCCACAGCCAATCAGCCTGAGGGGTAGTGAATACCACCCACTGATATACCAATAGCAATCAAGGCTCAACTACAACAGGAGGGAACACACAACCCACACAAGAGATACTCCTGGAGCACCCAGAACAGGTGACCAGGGAGACTGTGCCAGGGCCCCACACAACACCTACTACATAAGGCTACCTGGCCAAGACTGGGAGACATATCAGCCCTACCTAACACATAGAAACAAACACAGAGAAGCTGCCAAAATTAGGAAACAAAGAAATACATCCAAAATGAAAGAACAGGAGAATATTCCAGAAAAAGAACTAAACGAAATGGAGGCAAGCAACCCACCAGAGACAGAGTTCAAAACAATGGTTACAAGGATGCTCAAGGAACTTAGTGAGAACTTCAACGAAGAGATAGCAAACATAAAAAAAGATGTAAAAAACATACAAATAACCGGTCAGAATTGAAGAATACAATAACTGAAATGAAGAATGCACCAGAATGAATCACCAGCAGACTAGATGAAGCAGAGGATTGAATCAGTGATTTGGAAGGTAAGGTAGCATAAAACACCCAATTGGAACAGCAAAAAGAAAAACAAAATAAAAAAAGTGAGGATAGTGTAAGAGACCTCTGGGACATTAAGCATAACAACATTCACATCATAGGAGTACCGGAAGGAGAAGAGAGAAAGCAAGGGATTGAGAACCTATTTGAAGAAATAATGACTGAAAACTTTTCTAACCTGCCAGAGGAAATATACATACAAGTCCAAGAAGGGCAGAGAGTCCCAAACAAGATGAACCCAAACAGGCCCACACCAAGACACATTATAATTATAATGGCAAAGGTTATAAAGACAAAGAGACTCCTAAAAGCAGCAAAAGAAAGTCAACTAGTAACTTAATAACGGAGCTCCCATAAGATTGTCATCTGATTTCTCAACAGAAGCTTTGCAGGCCAGATAGGATTGGCACAAAGTATTCAACTTGATTACAAACAAGGATCTACAACCAAGATTATGTACGCTACCTAGCAAGGCTATCATTCAGACAAGAAAAAGCTAAAGATATTCATCACCACCAAACCAGTACTACAGGAATGTTAGGGGGACTTCTTTAAGATGGAAAAAAAAAAGATCAAAATTATGAATAATAGAATGGCAATAGCTACATATCTATCAACAATAACTTTCAAAGGAAATGGATTAAATGCTCTAGTCAAAAGCCATAGGAGGGCTGAATGGATTAAAAAAACAAGATCCTTAGATATTTCAGATCAAAAGACACACACAGACAGAAAGCAAAGCAATGGAAAAAGATATTTCATGAAAATGGAAACAAACAAAACAAAAAAAGCTGGGGTAACCTACTTATACCAGACAAAATGGACTTTAAAACAAAGGCTATAACAGGAGACAAGGAAGGACTCGACAATCCCACTTCTGAATATTTATCTCAAGAAACCCAAATGCTATTTTGAGGAGATGTGTGCATCCATATGTTCATTGCAGCATTATTTACGATGGCCAAGATGTGGAAGCAGCCTGGGTGCCTGTCAATGGAAAAGAGGATAAAGAAGTGGTGGTACATATGTACAATGAAATATTGCTTGGCCGTGGAAAGAAATGGGTTCTTGCCATCTGTAGCATCATGGATAGACCTGGAGGATATAGTGTTGAGTGGAGTGTCAGACAGATGCAATGTGATTTCGCTTATATGTGAAATCCAAAGAACAAAATAAGAAAACAAAACAGAAATAAACTCATAGATACAGAAAACATTTTGGTGGTTGCAAGATGGGAGGGTGGTTGGGCGTGTTTGGTGAAAAAAGGGGAAAGGATTAAGAAGTACAAATTATTGTTACAAAGTAATTATAGGGATGTAGTGTTAGCATAAGGAATATAGTCAATAATATTGTAATAACTATGCATGGTGTAAGATGGGTACTAGATTTCTTGAGATGATACACGTGTGGGGTTGGGAGGCAAGGTGATGGTGAAGGGATTAAGATGTAGGAATTGGTAGTTACAAAATAGACACGGGGATATTAAGTAAAGCATAGGGAATATAGTCATTGATATGGCGATTACTAAGTATAGCGCCAGCTGTGTACTAGACTAGTCAGGGGGATCATTTCTTAAATTATATAAATGTCTAACCTCTATGCTATGCACCTGGAATTAATATAAAATAATATTGAATGTCAACTGTAATAGAAAAATTTTAAAAGGCAGGAAAACGTGAAAGGGAATAAGAGGTCCAAATTTTTATGTATAAAACAAATAAATCATCAGGATATCAAATACAGCATAGGGAATAAAGTCAACAATATTGTGATAGCATAGATGTCAGATGGTTGTTGGACTAATCACGGTGATCACTTCTTTAGGTATATAAATGTTGAATAACTATGGTGTACCCCTGAAAATAATATATTGTGTGTGTTAGCTATATTTTTAATAAAAATCTTAAAAAAATAACGCTTGCTGAGATTCAAAGAAAAGATACACTTAAAATACCAGACAATAATTAAATACGAATATATGTCAAATGACGCATTAATGGAATTAAAGCCTTCTAAGGTCCTTGTGTTATCCAGGAGAAAGATAATTTTGTTTTAGTTTTAGACTCCAATGAATTAAGCATGCATATTTTAATTTATTTAAAACAATAGACCCAGAAGTAAAACTTAATAGATGAAAAAGTGAAATAATAAAATAATTAAAGTAATTAAAATTAATTATAATAAAATTAATTATAAAATTTAAAGAGGGCAAAAAGGATAAAAAGAAATACAGAGCATCTGAAAAGAACAAGGAGGAAAACACAGACCATCTGAAAAGAACTCAAGATAGTTTAAGTCCATCGTGGAGCTTACATGCTAGTGGAAAAACATGCAACTAAGAAGTGAAATGAATAAATATGTAACATCATGTAGCAATACATGCTATGAAGAAAAATCAAATAGGGTAAAACATTAGGTGGTTCATAGGAAGAGCCTATTTTTAGATAATGGTTGATCTGAGAGAAAGAGAGAGGAAGCAAGACTCCCAGGCTTTTTATCTTGAGTAAGAACAGAGGTTGAGAAAAGAAGAGAAGCCAGGAAGAAGATTGAGAAGAGGCAGACAGTAAGGTGGAAGGAAAACCCACTGTGGTCCAGTGAGGAAGTGTTGCAATAAGGAGGGCATGATAACTATAAAACTAAGAATGCCTGGTTAATTTACTACACACATCTTTTCCAGACCTGGGAACACAGTCAGCAGTAGGCTTAGTATAAAGAAGAGTTACCACAGTCTCAATAGGGCACATATAAACCTAAAGAGCAGAGTAGCTAAGTGCAAGGACTCTCCTGAGCCAGACTACCTGAAGTTGAATCCTGGCTCCATCTCTTTCTAGTTGTGAGCTCTGTGATCTTAAGCAAATTATTTAAGCTCTCTGTGCTTCAGTATCCCCATCTGTAGAATGGTGATAATAACAGCACTTGTTTCTTCTGGTTGTGATGAAAAACACTCAGAATATAACTGCCATAAAGTAATCACCATGTACTCATAAGTCTTTGTTAAAAGGAGAGAGAAAAATCCCTATACAGTTGTTCTCCCTTATCAGAAGGGAATACATTCCAAGACCCCCCCACCCCAGTGGATACCTACAGTAAACCATGGATAGTACTGAACCCCATATATACGTACTATGTTTTTTACCTATACATGTTATATCTATGACAAAGTTTAATATGTTAGGTATAGTAAGAAATTAACAACTAATAATAAAATAGAACAATTACAACAATGTACTATAATAAAAGTCATGTGAATGTTGTCTCTCTCAAATTATCTTATGGTACTCTATTCCCCCTTCATCTTCCTGTGATGGATGTACTGGTGGAATCATTCCATAAAAAACATGGCTGTCACCCACGCTTTCTGATTACGTTGCCAGAACACAGACAGATAACTTTTGTTTGTTTTGGAGACTGTGTGGGTTTTTCGCTCTGTACGCTATGCCTGGCTTTATTATATGCCCTACAGCGTTGCCACAGAGTATCAGAATTCATCTGTCCTGCCATGTTCTATGCCCTAGTGCCTCCTTTTAATGCCTTTTCCATCTTAACTAAGCACTTATCACTGACCGTCGCCATAATCTTTGCAGTTTGAGATGCAACAACAAAACTAGGACAAACTTCTTTTCCTTCTTCACAATTTCACAGATAGAAGATTCATTCTTACCATCAACCTTAGCCACCTCAGCATATGATTATTTTTTTTTTGTTCCTAAGTCGAAAACTTGCACCTTTTCACTTAAAGGAAGCTTTTTGCAGCTTCTCTCTGGAATATCTGAATTGCCAGCATCACTACTTTTGGGCTTTGGGGTCATTAAGTAAAATAAAGATTACTTGATGTCACGAATGACTGCTAGGCTCACAGTCTCTTTCTGCAAGTCAGGGGGACAAACCCCCGAGAGACTCTCAGACCCCCAGGATCTACCTGGCACTGACTGAGGACTCCGCAGTAGCTGTGGCATGAGCAAAGAACAGAGCAGGCAAGATCTTAAATGCCTTTCAATATGCTCTTTACTAAAACATCAATCATCAACACACCAAACAGTAAAGCACACAGAGTAATACAATAATTGGGTAAAATAGAGTAATAAACCAGTCCCAAAGTCAATCAAAGTCCTGGTGGAGTGACGAAGGGTGGCTGGTCCGGGAGGTTGGTCCAGCAGAGGTTCGGTCAGAGTGAAGCAGAGCAGAGTGGAGGGTTCTTGGAGCAGAGTGGCAGCGTGGTCACCTCTCAGTCGAGACAGGCTCTCTGAGCTGCAAAAGTCCTCAGTTCTTATGCAGTTCTGAGTGCCTTCCTGATAATCACCTTTTCAGAGCAGCCAGCTAGCGACCCTGACATCCTCTTATCTTTAGTAGCAGACCTTCGGAGTGTAGCTGGTTACACTCAATTACCAGGGCAACCGGGCAGCAACCTGGGTGTTGTCTGCTAAGTTATCTGCGTATGTCCAAAATGGAGTTACTCTTGCTCATTCAATATGGAGTCACTCTTTCTCACACAAAACTCATTCTAACAGCTTCCAGGGGTGCTCTACACACTTGAGCATAAGCACTGTGATGCCTCATCAATTGATCTGATAATCAAAGTGGCTGCTAAGTAACTATCAGATAGGGAGGTGGGGAGCATATACAGCATGGGGACGCTAGACAAAAGGACGAATCATGTCCTGGGTGGAATAGCTTGAGATTTCATTATACCACTCAGAACAGTGCACAATTTAAAACTTATGAATTGTTTATTTCTGGAATTTTCCATTTAATATTTGATTAAAAATTAAAGAAGCGAACAGAAAAATCAAAAGACTTTGAGAAGTGACCATATACAGGGGCCCAATGGAATAGGCAATGAGATCTCTATCATTCATTCATATAAAAAACATTTATCAAGCACCATTCTGAGCCAAGCACTAAACTAAGCCCCAAGAATACAATGGTGAATGAAGACATATATGGTTTCAGCACTCATAGAGCTTCTATGTCTACTAGAGCAAATAATAAACAAGAAAATAAATACATAAAAGAAGTACAGGTTGTAGTAATGTGGCGTGAACAGGGGAAAAAAAGACCCTAATTACTGTGATAGAAAATGGTGGTGAGGGAAAGACAGGGTTAGTTAAGTTTTTGAGGGAAGGCCTTTCTGGTATGAGTTGAGACTTGAAACATGAAGCATAAATTAAGGATGTGTATTGACTCCCAGGCAGGAAAAGTCTAGCGGGTCTTGAAACTGATAAATGTTTTTTATATGAATGCATGACAGAGATCTCCTTGCCTATTCCATTGGGCCCCCGTATGTGATCACTTCTCAAAGTCTTGACTTTTCTGTTCGCTCCTTTAATTTTTAATCACTGTAGCCAGAAGCACCAGAAATGAGAGAGGGATGATGGCTCTAGATGAGATTGGAAAAGCAGAAGGGCCTAGATCGTGTTGCTGTAGGTATAAATTTGGGGAGCCCACCGGGTTCAGGTAATATTTAAAGGCCAGGGGAAGAGAGTGTAAACACTATAATCCATAACATCATCCAAAGGAATTCCAACATTGAGTAAAAGGAGCTTGTAAAGAAAATTGCAATGGTGGGGCCTGTAAAGAAAGGCACATTATTTGTCATTTTTCTAAAACTGCCCCACTACAGCTTGTATCTATTTTGACAAAGTGCATTACAATTTGGTTTTCAGATTTTTGAGTTCCGGAGATAACTGGATATACTTGTATCCTAGAAATATCAATTTACAATTATATAGAAAGTGATTTGCTCATCCTCACTTTAAGTTACACCAGCATGGCCCAGGATCTTTGAATCATAGCCACGGGGGTCCCCCTCTGTGCTGCTGTGGGGTCATCCAAAACAGTTCTAGGAGTTGTCTTTGCTGTAATCCTTAAGATCTTGCTCCCCGCCCTCTTTTAAGAGGAACTATACTCCGTCTTGTACGTCAGTGTTGTAACGAAATCGAATATGCTGCCTTGCTTACAGCCTAAGGTGCAGCAATGAGCGCAGTGACTGTGACCGGCATTGTGATGCGGTTCCCCTGCTTTTGGGCCTCCTGAAATTTGAACCTGGGGAGTCATGGCCACGGCCGGCACCACCCTAGGTAAGTCAGCAGATGGGCAGGGCCCGGGTACTGGGCTTCGCAGATAGTGTCAGAAAAGGGGGCCAGAAAAAAAAAAAATGAGAATAGAAGGAGGGAGGCAGAGGCGGCCCGAGGTGGCAGCCAGATTCCGGACACAAAACGTGCGGTGTTCCTGTAGGCCCAGGGCCTGCGCCAGCCTGAGGGCTGCCAAGGCGCCGCCTCCGTGCGCCCCTCGTCGGAAGGCAGCGACTACTGCTTCCGAGGTCACTTTACAGGGACGCGCGTCTCTAGGGTGCAGACCAGGCGCGCGCCAGCTGGAGCGGACAACCAACAAACGCCTAAAGCTGGGGGCAAATGACTCCCCTCTGCCCTCGCCCTGCGATCTGCTACAATTTCCTGTCTTTGCTCCGCTCAGCGTGTAAAGACGCGCGCAGCGCAAGGACAAACGTCGAGATGGCGGGACTCTTCCCGCCAGGCCCGCCCCTCGTCCCCACCCCGCCGGGAGCAGCGCAGCTGGGGACGGTCCCGCCGCTGGCCAGCGCTCGCAGCCTAACCCAACGAAGTCGCGGCGCTAGTAACGTCGGGGCCTAAATTTCCTAAATTTCCTAAATCGTGGAGAGGAGGGAAGGCGGCCGGCAGTCCCCGCCCCCCCCTCGGGGCCTGGGAGGAGACCCGCGGATTAGCCAACCGGGCTTCGGCGGGCAAGGGAAGTAGGAGGGCGCGCAGGCCCCCGCGGCGCAGGAGCGAGTCCATTTGGCTTCCCCCCGTGGGGATGAGGGGTGGTTTTTCTATTGTGTATGGGGGAGACCATAGGTGTTATCCCCCTACTTTGGACCCATGCGCTGAGTTTAGAAAGCTTAAAAATGCTCAATAGTTTCCGATCCCAAATCTGCTTTCGGTGAAGGGTTTCCAGCCCCAAATTTGAATCCCGCCTTCCCTCTGAGCCAAACTGTGGGCTCGTCCAGGAGGAGGGGGCGGGGCGGGGAGCTACTGGCGGGAAATTTAGAATTTATGTAGTTTGTGCTCAGCGGCGTGGGCTCATTTTGCGCCCTTTTCTTCCCTGTGCTCTTTTCCTCACCTGTACTGTCCTACCATGCCTTGCTCTGAAGAGGCCCCTGTCATCTCCCCCAGCAAGCGGCCACGCCCTGCGGAGGAGGGCGGCACACGGCTCCGCTTTGTCCGGCTCTCAGAGCACGCCACTGCCCCATCCAAGGGGTCTGCGCGGGCCGCAGGCTATGACCTGTACAGGTGAGTGGTGACCGCCGGCCGCCGGCTCCCCCGGGAAAGGCCTGCCCAGGCGAAGATGCTGAGGGCCGCCTTCTGTCCCCGCCATCCCTAGCCCCGCAGAGGAGGCCCAATTCCCGAAGTTTAGAGCTCTCAGTCACGGTAACTTATATTCTGCCACAGCTTGGAACATGCACTTAAAAGATTACAAAAACTGACATTTGTTGCATATATGTAGTGTTTCCGCCTTTGTGTTGAGAATTTTAGCTTTACTCCTTAGCATAAATTCCGTAGGGAATTGGGCAAAGAATGCAGAATGGGAAATAAATATCAATAAATGTCCTGTGAGGCGTTGTTGTGGTGCAACATTTATAGTATCCTCCCCAAATGGAAGGTAGAGATGAAGAAGGCCCACGTTGGCCTTCCAGGCCTGGGCGTGATGTTGTGCCCAATAGAAAAAATAAAAAGCCCTGGTGGGAGCCTAGATGCTGAGTATGAAAATACCTAAGAAGGATTAATGAAGGCTGCTTCTGCCTTAAAGGGTTAATGAAATTTCTTCACACGTCCATATTCCAGTTAGCCCCAAGGACTGGAAAGTTCAGAAAGGGCCCGAATGTAAAAAGCAGGGATGTTGGTAATACTACCATCTTTTCATTTGTCCACTTTTTACCTGTACTAAAAGCTTTTCCCATATGCTATTTTTTCAAAAACTCACAACAATCCTGAAGTAGAGGAGTGTTATTTTTTATAGATGAGGGAGTTTGTGAAGAGCTGAATTGATAACCCAAAGGCTAGAATGGGATAGAATTTTTGAGCCTGAATTCAGTGCTTTTCCCCCCGGATTACTGTGTCCAAGTCTGAGAACCACTAAGGTAGGTGGAAAGTGATATTGGAGGTAGGGGACATTTATTACATGACTAAGTCCTGAGCCTTAGGATATATTTTAAAGCATTCCAGGTAATTCTAATGTGAGAACTGCTGATCTAAGTCATAAGTACAGGAGTAGGGGAGAAAGTGTGTAATGATGGTAAGGGAGAAGAGAAAGAAAAAGAAAAGTGAAGTATAGACTCTTGTAGCTGAAAGGAATATAATTCAGTCCCTTAATTTTTATGAATAAAAATAGAGTGATGTAGTTTGCCTACACCATGTCTGGGAACTGCTGTGAGTCAGGGGAGACTTTGACTTAAGGCACCTGTTAAGCATCCTCATAAACACAGGTGACTTTCTGTATACTGGATGGACATGGAAATAACTGATCTCTAATAAATTAGGGGTTAACTATTTAAAGAGGAAATTTAAACTATTTAAAGAGGTCATTGAAAGAAGTAAAAGTACAGTATCGCTTTTACCAGCCTTAATTAAGGTTTTCAAAGTACCTTCCAGCTCTGCTTATTGTAAAATCTCTTCAATTTCTGCCAGTGAGGGGGCTACAGTAATAGCAGCCAACGTTTGCGGGGTGGACCGCAGAGAATCAGTTCCTCAGCAGTGCCATCTCCAGGGCTGTTCACAGTGGGCAGCTCTCCACGTCAGCCAGTGAAGTTCATGGGCACCGCTTGGTAAACTACCAAGACCAGCAGAAAAGATGCAGCACAGCTCTACGCCCTTATTTTGTCCACCCATTTTCCCCTTTCCTTCTGAATGTTTTCCCTAATTGCTTAGAGGATTGTTGTGAGAACAACATGAGTTATATAAAGCCGTTAGAACTGTGCCTGAGGCAGAGTAAGGCTTAATAAATGTTAGCTATCTGCAGCTATTATTTACTCTTTCTTTGTTCTCGCTTCCTCTTTTCATACTGCGTTACTGAAGCATACACCTTTTAGAAGTCTGCTAAATAATTACCTCAATTTCCCCACCACTTTTGTTCAGGAGAGAATACATTTACATGTCGTCACCTCTTTCAATAGAACACTTTGTAGAGAATTACTATATCTAAATACCAGTTCTTTTCAAATATCTTCCTAGTGCCTATGATTACACAGTACCACCAATGGAGAAAATCCTTGTGAAAACCGACATTCAAATAGCTCTTCCTTCTGGGTGCTATGGAAGAGTAGGTAAGTGGTTTAAGACATAGGTAAGGATTTGTCTGCTTTTCCTTTGCGATGTGTTCCTTCATGTAAATTTCTTTGGGTTATAAATGAGGGAAGAGATTGCTCAGCCTGTGTCCTAAAATTAAGTGGCATCTGTGGTGGCAAATACAGCCATTTGAAAACTTGCATTTATATACAGGCATGTCTCGGAGATATTGTGGGTTCGGTTTCAAACTACAGCAATGAAGCAAATATCACAAGCAAGTCATGGATTTTTTCGTTTCCCAATGCATAATAAAAGTTATGTTTACACTATGTTGTAATCTACTAAGTGTGCAACAGCCTAATGTTTAAAAAATGTACATACCTTAATTAAAAAATACTTTATTGCTAAAAATGCTAACCATCATCTGAGCCTTCAGCAAGTTGTAACCTTTTTGCTGGTGGAGGGTCTTACCTTCAATTTGTAAAAAACACAATATCTGTGAAGCACAGTAAAGCGAGGTGCAACAAAACGAGGTATGCCTATATCTGCCTTTGCCTCTATAGCTGCTGTTTTTCTGGTTCCTTATTTGAGCTTTTAGGAAGCTTGTATTGGCCCAAGAGGTAGTTCTCACAACCACTCCCTGTGAGAAAAACTGAAAATGTAGTTGATTTTTAACTGCCACTTTTTCCAGTGTTAACGCCAACTTGCCCTTCCAAGGACCAGATTGCATATGAAGTCAGATTTCTTTATGAAGATGGTGATGAGCATGGCTAGTATTTGTTATGTAAGAAGATAGAAACAAGCTTAGGAAAATGGATATGGCATTTTATATTGTGAGAGTAAAACTTTTAACCCCTGTTGGTCCCACTTAGCCTTTTCCCCTGTGGGTTTTTCCCCCGTGAGGTATGTTAGGGTAAGGGATACTAGACTCTTCAGTGGGCTAGAGGGAAACATCTCAGTGGGAGGAGCTAAGCAAAATAGAGTGCGGGTCAATAGGTCTGACTTTTCTGGAGTGAGTCAGTTGTCAATTGGAAAAAGCTTAAAAGTACTTTTCAAGAGCATAATTACTTTCCGACTAACTTGAATAAACATGAAGGAGCAAATGGAACTGTGCCACACCCCCGCCCCCGGAATGGGAGGTAGTAGCTAGACTACCACTGTCTTGTTAGCCATGAGTGTGAGAACTGCTGATACTTCAGCATTTAAAAGGAAAATGAGATGAACTCTCTATCTATCTCTTTTTGACAGCATTGACTGCATTTTTAGTGTATTTTGGGGCAAAAAATATCAGAAGATGGAGTGAAATAAAAGGACAGGAAAGGGCAACATTTAATGACAAAGTTTCCTGATTTAAGTTATTCTGGAGTAAAATACTAGAAGTTAGGATAGTTAATGGTAGGCCTGATGTCCAAGTCAGCAAGTATAAGGTATAAATTTAGCTTTTGATTTTTTTCATTTTAAAAATAAAAAGCACAGAAAGCACAGTAAGAATGAAAAGCATAATGGAATTGAGTTTTTAAGTTTAGTTTTTGGCGTTTTGCTTGATGATATTAAGCCTTTTATTCTTACTCTGGTTCATTTGTTTCATACAGACCTGTCTTGGCATCTGACTCATGAGTAGGAGTCCCAAGTTCTAGGCTAAGTTCTGCTACTCTTCGATTAGGTATCTGCCTCTCTTTATCTCTCTGCCTTCTTCCTGTCTGTGTACATTGCAGTATGCTCAGCTGTCCCATCTTAAAACAAAAGTCCTTCCTCAGTTCCATGTTCCTGCCGGTTGCAGTCCTCCCATTGTAGCTAGATTTCAGAGCTGCCTACGGTTGTACGCACTGGAGCATTTCATTCCAGCAGGTCACAGCTATACCACCGTAGATCCTCACTTTGACTGGAGTTGTGTGGGACTGGCTTAAGTTGGCTTCAAATTAAACTTGGTCAAATTTTTCTAAACTATTCTTGTCTATTTTGTTAATACAGTATGATAAATATATTCGTGAATTCAGAACCATCTAAAGCTAAGATGAATATCAATAGTAAAAGAGATGAGAATAACATGCTTAAATTTGTCAATTATATCCCATATTGCCCTTCCCCCTTAAAATAGCCAATTTCTCCTTTTTTGTGTTTTAGCTCCGCGTTCTGGATTGGCTGCAAAACACTTCATAGATGTAGGAGGTAATGTATTTACTTTTTTATTCTCTAACTATTTTGCTTTTGCTTAAGAGGTAGTAATCAAATGACAAGTTTTAGTTTTATCTTCAAGAAAAGGAAATGATTTTTGTTGTGTCTTGCCTTTTAGAAATTTCTATGTGAATAATAGACAATTATGATACAGTTTCAAATGCTATTTGATCATGTCTAATTTTTATAATAAATGAATGAAATGAATGTTACTTTACTAATAGGCTAACTAGACACTATCTGACAGATAGGATTTTTGCCTTGGTTTAATGATAATCTGTATTTAGTCTAAAAATGAGTCTATTCTTAGAAGAAAGGTTGTTATTATAAGGGAAGGAAAAGCTTTTGTTATTATTTAAGCAATTATTAATATATAGGTTCCAGAAAATGCAGGTCTATCTTATAATAAGAATTTACTGACCTCCGTAAGAGAGGCATCCATGTTTGGCAAAATGCAGAAAGAATCTTTCCCTAAAGTCAGGAGAGAAAACTGCTTTTCTACATACATTTCTTGGCCAGCTAGTCCTCAGTGGCTCCTATTGCCCTTATAACAAAGCCTTGCTCGTGTCTCCCAAAATCACCAACCTCCTCATAGGGCCCCTTTCATGTAGGGGCCCCTTTGTTGTAAGATCATACTGTAAGGAAGTTCTCACTTTCCTAATATGGCTCCCTTGCTTCGGATCTCCTCATTGGGGTCCAGACTCCACTGACAGGTTCCCCATGTCTGACCCTTTATCTCCATTGATAGTGAGCGAGTGCTTCACTAACAAGACATCTTGGCCCTCAGATAGGTGCGTATGATAGATGCTCCGCCTCCCACCATTTACAAAGCTACTTTTTAACAGATGAGGAAACTGGCTCGGAGATGAGCCCACATTGACATGTTAGAAACTGGAATCTCCATGCATATGATTCCCATCCCATGTTCTTGCCACTTCAGTTACACTGCTATGGATCACCCTGCTATCCCTCCACCAACCAAGCACTGCTGTATTGGCTCAGTATTACTTCCACTGCAGGGGCACAAGGCCCAGATGAGCTTGCCCCTGGGCTATGTACAACCTGCCATTAGTCTCCCCATGGTGTCACTAGGTGGTGCTGTGGGGCAAGACAGGAGCCTAGAAGGAGGTCTTAGGGAGTGAAGAGAGGAGCTGAGTCTACACAACAGCGATAGATAGCCCACTCGGGCTGAGGTTTGCCTGGGCTCAGCTATGCTTGATTGTCAAAAATACTTTCAGAAGTAATTAATCTTTTATATGGTAAAAGATTGGTATGGTAATTAATCTTTTATATATGGTAATTAATCTTTCATATATGGTAATCTTTTATATAAGAGATTGTGTATATTTTAAAGAAATTTCAAAGGGTCGTGAAAGGAACATGAGCTTTGGAGAAACAACTGGATTTGGGTTCCAGCTTTGTCACTAACTAGTTAGTTATTACTTAACTTTTCTGATCCTCAGTTTCCACATCTGTAAAATGAAAATTAATATACCTGTCTATGAAGTGTGGGAAGAGTAACTGATATTGTATGTAAAGCGCTCAACACTGCTTGGCACATACTAGATCCTGTAAATTATATTTCCTGTCCCCTAGGGGCTTCACAGATTTTTTTTTTTTCACGTGGAAACTTTTTTCCCCCAACTTTGTTACTAATTTTGGCTCTGTTTAAAATAACCCTCTGAAAAAAAGTCATGTAAAAGAAATGGAAAGTTAGTTTGCCTGGTGGTTGGTGTGCTATTATTTATACAGTTACATTGTGGTGTGTTCTTGGATGCAGAGTATCTTAAAAATGTCTCTTAGGCACAAGTTTATCATAGTTGGCCACAGTTTTTATTTCAGAAGAGAGATATTGTTAGAAATCACAGGCTGTAAATAAGGGTCAAAGGGAAAAGTTGAGTATGCAGGATTCTGTTCAGAATTCACATCTGGTAGGTGTGGATAGTTTTCACTAAAGGTTTCCAACAAATGACATGCCAAAGTCTTGACACACTAAAACTTTTGCCTGAAGTCAGTTAATCACTGCCAGTTCCAATGCATGATTTTTCCAGTGATAACTTCAAAATACTTTCTGCTTTCTGATGAAGAGAAATATCCCTGATGCTTATGTCCCTTACGTAGAAAAAGAATAAGCCTTGGGCTTTTCTTGAAGGTCAAATCGCCTTTGAGTGATAAATGAACTTGGAATTACTGGATTTTTTATTCTGTTGACATACGAGTAAATGCTGAAAAAAAAAAGTTTTAATTGAGGGCTTTCTTTTCTTGCCACATGTTTTAATTGACTTCACACAACTTCATGTCCTTTATTTAGTTGAAGGCTTTTCCCATGTCTGTGTGTCAAGCATAAAATCTTGGTAGATCACATGGCATTGCAGAATTCAAGACACCCAACCATTTGAATTTGATACAACTTTACAGATATATAGCAAAGGCCTTTACAAAAAGGAAGTGTTTTTGTATGATAGAAGATAGAATAGTTAAAAAATTAATACTTGGAAGTCATATGAAGAAGTTAAATACTCAAACAGATAAGAAAAAATACCTTATCATAAGCAATATAGAAGAGGACAAAAAAAAATTATAAGCAATAGAAAAGAGGACATGCAAATATGCAATAAATGTACAGAGGAAGGAAGTCCGGCCTCGCTATAGTCATCAAAGGAATTCAAAGTCACTCCGCCATGAGGTACCATTTTTTACTCATCAAATTGGCCAGAATTAAAAAGATTGCTACCATCTGGCACTGCAAGGACTTTGGAAATAGGCATTCTTAAATATTGCTTTTAGAAGTTTGAATTGCTACACCTTTTTTTGCAAATTGTCTAGTAATATTCATTAAAATTTAAAATGTACACACCCTTTGCCCCAGGAAAGTGCTTTTTGGAAACTTTGAAGAGGCTAAAATGCTGAATACACTAGGACATATGTAAAGGGCTGCTTTGTTTATCATAGCAATAATGTGAAAGCAACCTGAATGTGTGATAATATGTAGGAGATAGTTAGGAGATAGTTACATAGAAATAAGGTACTTTATTTCCATATCTTTGTTCTTAAAAGAATGACTATGATTTATATATAACCTCAAAGGATGCCTATGATATTTTAAGTGGAAAAAAAGAAAGTAATATGTAAAATACAGAGAGGATGCCAAAAAAATGTTTACACATTTTAGGAAAGGAAAAAACTATTAAAATTGTAATACAATAAATGACACTAGCATTCGTTGATTAATCTTTTGAGCCATCTTTTGAGCGAATGTCATACTACACATTGCTACCGTAATTCAATTCAACTTCGAAAAGTAATGTTAAGTTGGTGCAAAAGTAATTGCGGTTTAAAAGGTTAAAAATAATTGCAAAGACTGCAATTACTTTTGCACCACTCTATACATACTGTTTCTCCCCGAAAATAAGACCTAGCTGGACAATCAGCTCTAATGCATCTCTTGAAGCAAACATTAATATAACACCAGTCTCATATAAGACACAGTCTTGCATTATAGTAAAATAAGACCGGGTCTTATGTTAATTTTTGCTCCAAAAGACGCATTAGAGCTTATGGTCCAGCTAGGTCTTATATTCTGGAAAACACGGTAGATAACATCTCTTAAAAAGTGTACATTTTTTTTGGCACCCTCGGTATATTACTGTAACATTGGCTACCTGAGGAAGGATAGGGGAACGTCATTAGCTTTTACTTTATACTCGTATGTATTTGTACTATTTGGGTAATCTAAAAATGTTCTAATAAAATAGAAACAAGAGTTCAGAAGTCAGTCCATGTTGTCTTTATCTAAAGCATTCTAGATAAATGCGTTCTATCCTGTACTTCAAGCCTCGCAGCCTGGAGATTCCTACTGCGGTCATCTGTCCTGGCATGGAATAACATGTTGTACTGAGTGGTGTCCTTATGAAATCTGATCCACATTGTTCTTGCAGCCAAAACTTTCTGCACATAGATAACATAGAAAAGAGATGATCCCATCTTTATATCAATTCTTTCAATAAATACTAAGCATTAATTTAACGGTTAACCGGCAGTGGGGAAAGAAACCAGGCTTCAGTATTCTTTGAATTGGTCAGTTTCATTGCTCTATAGCTAGAAAGGAATAGACTGTTTCCTTTAGTCTAGACATGATTCTCTGCTGCTTTTCAGCCACTTTTATACTCACCCTTCTCTCTGTTAAAATGTTATTTATCTTTAATTTAAACTCTTAAAATTTTGTTTCAGGAACCTTTTAAGAAGTGCTTAAATTCAATTTCACTACATCCTAGTAATTTATTCATAAAGCACAGGGGTTCATTTATACTATTATAATCCAGTGGGAAAATCTAAAATGTTGGTTTTTTTGAGTATTTTTCCTGTGGTGGAACTTTTTTTAAATTTGCTTTTTTTTCCTATATGAGAAAAGTTGAAAAGAAATGCTTATCCTTGTTCTAAAGAAAATTTTTTTTTCAGTTGATCTTCAAATAATTGAGTCTCACCAACCAGCATTAGTACCCGTGGAGCTAAATTCCTTTTTACTTTTATTTCCTTTTTTTTTCCTTTAATGAGTTTTTTTGTTTTTTTAGGAGGCAGGTGTTAATAAGATGTTACACTGAATTAGGTTCACATGAATTCTCCAGCATTTTACAAACTGAAGGAAAAGAATTAACATGTATAAAAGGAAATTGGCAGTGGGGGGTTGAGGAGTGACTGCTAGTAGATAGGGGATTTCTTTTTGCGGTAATGAAAATGTTCTAAAATTGATTGTTAGGTGATGGGATGTAGAACTCTGAATACACTAAAAACCATTAAATTGTAAATTATGTCTAATATTAAAAAAAGGAAATCAGAAGGCCTGGTGCACTTGTATTATCTGTGCTTGTATTTATGGAAACATTTTAAATTCTTGGCCCAAAGATAAATGCTAACAAGCCTGGCAACTGAACCTCTCTGGGCCACGACTAGGCCCTGGCTTAAGTTTGTCTCTGATAAAGATTTGCTGCCCTTGTGTTTATAATCTCAAACGGGTACTAATTATACATGGCTCTCTGTAAAAGTGTACTCATTAAGCTTGTGTGCTAACGTCTTCTGAGAGAACATGCTCTAAGAAAGGATGGTGGCTCAAAATAAAAGGAGAGGTAGACAATGAACTGAAACTTTCAGCTCCATTTCTGTTATAAAAATGGAGTCTCCTGATATTTGTTAGATTTCTGCTTAACAATGTTAGCATCAACTTACTCCACTGCAGATCTTCAGACTTTTTGACATTTTTATTTATCACTCAGTCATATTTCAACTTGGATAGTAGTGGGAAGCTGCTGCTAGGAAAAGCCTTTAAAACCCAAATCATAATTTTCTCCTTGTCTTTTTGGCAGGTGTGCATCAGATAGACAGTGGGTTTGGAGAGAGCAATTCAGAACGACCTGTCTGAGATGCTAAGTGCCTACTCCCACTTTAGAGTAGGAAATGGTCACCATTTGTAAGAATGATGGGGTGGAAAATTAGGACTATTTTCTAAATTTCTATTAGTATTTTAGTAATATTGTTTCTTAGTTTTGAGGCTTTACATAGGTCGTACCAGAGCAAGATTCACTTGTTGCAAGCTATAAGGATAAAAATATCAGAGCTACATAAGAGTGATGTTGAGGTCATCATACACTCTCAGTGTTTTGGTAGCATAACCAAGCTAATACTGTTTTTCTTTTCTTCAGCTGGTGTCATAGATGAAGATTACAGAGGAAATATTGGTGTTGTACTGTTTAATTTTGGCAAAGAAAAGTTTGAAGGTATGTTAAATATATAGTCACATAAATGCAGTGAATTTTCTGAGTTACATATATATCTAATTAAAACATGGTAACTTGTAATTCTTATTGTAGAAAGCAAGATATAGAGAATGCATTCATGAAACATCAGTAATAAACTGTTTTTTTCCCTTTGAAGTCAAAAAGGGTGACCGAATTGCACAGCTCATTTGTGAACGGATTTTTTATCCTGAAATAGAGGAAGTTCAAGTAAGTATCATAAAAACTGAATAGGGAATGAATGATGTAACATCTGCATTGAAAGAAAAATACAATTTTGAGGATTTAAAATGCTATTTGTAATTAAATAGTAGCATATATGACTTAGTCCCAATTTAAGCAAAATTAAAATCTTAGTTTTAGAATTTCTTGAAATGATTTTTATAACTATCATAGCATTATTTGGGATGACAAATCATTTAAATATACTGTGAAATTCTATTTCCTTAGCTTTTTAGAAAATTATCCAATATTTAAATTTATGGAGGTTTTTTAAAAGTAATTTTTTTGTTGCAACCTCCTTTTTAAAAAGATGTTATAGCAAGAATAAAAGTCTTACTAATTAGGAGCTGGGGAGAAGTGAAAGAGGATCTGAAATTAACTATATGGCTTGCAACCTTTATGTCTTTTCAGGTTTTAGATGACACTAAAAGGGGTTCAGGAGGTTTTGGTTCCACTGGAAAGAATTAAAATGTATGCAAGAATAGAAAATGAGAAAACATGCCTTTTTCATAAAAATAAAGAATTTTTGTTTAGTGTTGTTTTGCACTTCTGTAAACTTAATATCTTCAGCTTTTAAAAATATGTGGTTCTGTTATGGTCAAAGAAAGGGTGCTCTGTTTGGATCTCACAGAGCTCTGCTTTCTGGTGTTTTTCTACATTTAATTGTTGTATAAATCTGCATGGTAAACTAATACAGTTTATTTTTTAAATCAAATATACATCAATTACAGATCCCCCCAAACTATTTTTTTTTTAATCTGAAGATTTCTTTGAGGATAGGAAGAAGAGAATCTTAATTTTTAGTTTTTGTTTGTTTGTTTGTTTTTTAATCATTCTTTTGGTAGACCTTAGCTTGGCTGGGCAGAATATGTTTTGTGAAAGGAAATATAACTTGGGAATTTCCAGTTGTTTGTTCCTCTGAATTTCATTCCATCAAGTAAATTGTACGGGTTGTTTCCCTCACTGAAGTGAGTTTCCCCTCACTGAAGTAGAAATAATAGGCTGTATCCAAGAAAATACGCAGTTGAGGGCCGGCCCGGTGGCTCAGGCGGTTGGAGCTTCGTGCTCCTAACTCCGAAGGCTGCCGGTTCGATTCCCACATGGGCCAGTGGGGCTCTCAACCACAAGGTTGCCAGTTCAATTCCTCGAGTCCCGCAAGGGATGGTGGGCAGCGCCCCCTGCAACTAAAATTGAACACGGCACCTTGAGCTGAGCTGCCGCTGAGCTCCCGGATGACTCAGTTGGTTGGAATGTGTCCTCTCAACCACAAGGTTGCGGGTTCGACTCCCACAAGGGATGGTGGGCTGCGCCCCCTGCAACTAGCAACGGCAACTGGACCTGGAAGCTGAGCTGTGCCCTCCACAACTAAGACTGAAAGGACAACAACTTGACTTGGAAAAAAATCCTGGAAGTACACACTGTTCCCCAATAAAGTCCTTTTCCCCTTCCCCAATAAAAATCTAAAAAAAGAAAAAAGAAAATATGCAGTTGAATCGGGATAAAATATATGTAATGATGTATGCTTAGGCCACTGGGTTTGTCCAGCCCATGTACTTTTGAGTACATATATTTAAGCAGCATTTCACTACCAATGTAACATTGGCGGGGTGCTGATTCTGGGGATAGTTTGATTAACATCTATTGCAACCTTCTAGGTGTGCTTTCCTTTACTGTACTTCCCAGACTCCTTTGCACCAGGGCTTTGGGTATCGCTTAGGCTTTGTCAATCAGATGCACTAGTGTGGGACTGATGAGGCATCTTTTTTGTGAGTGTGGGTCATACAGAGTGCTTCTGGAGTGGGCAGCTCTCTAGGCTGTCCAGTTTCTGGAAGCACAGGATAGAGTTTGTTTCTTCTCTCCTTCCAGTGTTTCTCTAGGCCATTTAATACCCTACAATAGAGTATTTCCATCTGTGGGTCACGATTCATTAGCGAGACATGAAATCAACTCAGTGGGTCATAACTGGCATTTAAAAAAATTAAATAGGAAAACCGTGGAGGACAACACATGTTAGATGGGTAAATATTGTGAAGAATTATTTTCTGCTAAACTAGTCAGAGTGGATTCTGTTTTCTGAACCCTGACTATACATTGTAATAGTTGAGTAAGAACAAACAGTATGATGTGACTACCAGGAGATGTGGTCTTAGCTTTTACTGTTAATTACTGCTTAGCTGAAAGTCCACTATATTAAGCACTTTTTTACAAACTTTCTCATATCATCCTGTCAGAGAGTAGATAAAAACACTTTATAGATGACAAAAATAGTCTCAGACATGAAATAACTTGCTTAACATTTTGGCTAATATGACCACTTAAAATTTGGGTCCTATGGCTTCACAACCCATGTTCTTTGCTGTATGTTCAGTCTTTCAAGTGGGAAAGAAAATAGAAATATGGTTAATGAAAGTCCTCTAGTTCATACTTGGTATGTATTTCCGTCTGGGCACATACTTAAAGGAAGATGCTCAGATCTGAAGCTACTCTAAAGTAACCGTGAGATTACTTCAGACCTGAGTTTCGTTTTGTTTGGAGACGTGTGTGCTGCAAATGGGAGGAATGGAGGGGGAGTGGGGAGCAGAAGGTCCCTGGGATATGACGTGTTCTTAGATCTTAAAAGACTCATAAGGGAAATTAGGCTTGTCACATGTGACCTGAGTGACTAGAACTAGGATTAGTAGGTTTAAACGATAGAAGCTGTTATCTGTGAGATAATAGAAGATAGTATATATTGGTCTCTGCCTCTGGTTCCTGGCACAGAATTCCTAAAACCCTTGTAATTTCCTAAGTGATAATACTGGGAGCATCTCTTGTTCTTTGACCTCAGTTCCTGACAAAGCTCCTGAAATCCTTGTAATTTTCTGGGTGAGAAGAGTGTCTTTTATTCTAATGAGGTGACTAGGTGGGCTCCTGGATCACCAGAAAGACCATGATTAGAAGTTTACAGTTTTTGGTCATGCACCTAAATCTCGAGAAGGGAGAAGGCTGAGGACGGCGTTAATGATGGATCCTGCCTACGTGATGAAGCCTCCATAAGATTGCAAAAGTATGGGGTTTGGAGAACTGAGTTGATAAACACGTGGAGGTGCTGGGCGAGGCACTCCCACACGGGGCATGGACGCCCTGCTCCTCTTCACACATGCCCTGCCCTACACATCTGTTCCACCTGGATGTTCATCGGTATCTTTTAATAAACTAGTAAACTAAGTGTCTCTGAGTTCTGTGAGCCACTCTAGCAAATTAATCGAATCTGAGGGAAGGGGTCTTTGGAATCTCTAATCTATAGTTGGTCAGAAGCACAGGTCATAACCTGGGCTTGCAATTGGCATCTGAACTGTGTGTGTGGTGGGGGGAGCAGTCTTGAGACTGAGCCCTTGTGGGTTCTGAAACTATCTTCAAGTACATAGTGTCAGAATTGAGTTACTGTAAGATACTCAGCTGATGTTGCAGAGAATCGCTTGGTGTGGGGATAAGCCTTCATACATCTGGTGACCAGAGTGAAGTGCTTTATGTGAAAAGTTAAGACTCGGAAGGAAGACAGTAGGGAATAACTGGGTTTTTTAGAAGGAAAAAAGCTGAGTTTTTCCCTTGCAGTGACATAAGGGCAGACTCATGGAACTTCCCTAAAACAGCAAATTTAATAATAAAAGCAAACTATGCCATCTGGGAGAGTATGATATTGTCGGTTGGGTTGGGATTGTTGGACACTCATTTACACTTTATGCAAGGTTTAAATATTTTATAGTATTTTTACTTTGTTTTATTGTGAAATATTCAGAAAAATGTATGCAAAACTGTATATGGCATAGTGAATAACTACAAAATAGAAACTCCTAAGTAGTATGGGCTGGTTTTTTAGGAAGTGAAAACCCTATACTAATAAGGCTTGGTTCCTGAGCTCATTTTAGCTAGATTTAGTTGGTAGCAAAGGGAAACCAGGGAGCAGCCCTTTATAAGGACAAGCTCTTCCCACTAGAAAGGAAAACAGTATTTTTACTGATGGCCAAAGAAGCATCATTTTTACATGTAGGGCTGCACATTATCATTTTCAGATTACAAATTGAATAGCAATTGCCACTATCAGTTTAGTAACTTCCCAGGCAGAAATCAGGTAGTTTTCCTTCACAGTTCTGCCTCACATGCACCAATGATTTCCACTATCCACTTCTGTCTTTGGTAATGTATATGTCAAAAGAAATAATCAGGGCAACTCCTACAAACTCATCTGATGCTCCATCAGTTAATTTACCTTGGTGGCTATCTATAGAGGAAAACCTACTAGTTCTTAAGCCGTTGCCCTAGGTGGATAGAGGGGCCAAAACCCAAGATTTGGGTTTCAGAGCACCTTCCCTACACAGTACTTCCTGCCACGTGACCATTTTCACACCTGGCAGGAGACATCAAATTATTTTTCCTCAAATTCATTTTCCGTCTTACCAGTGGGAGAATGGTGGAAGGCTAGAGGGCTAAGAGAATGCAGGCATCTGGAGTTTTATGAAGTGAATATATCAGAGTTTGGAATTAATGGGCCTTGGACATATTGACATAATTCCATGAGTACTGAGTTCGAGTTGTCATGTAGGGCATTCTCAGCAGTGCTCCTATCCCAATCCTCTGGTTTTGACTATCCGCAAATCACCCTTGGTCCTATTTTTCCTTTGTCCTTCTTTCCCCCTGCATCTTTAACTCCAGCAGTGGTCCTGTTAGGAGAGAATTAACTAATAGTCTGTACTTACCTATGTCCCCCAACTTCCTTTTGCTACTGCTAACCTCTACTACATACCCATACGGTAATGGTGATAGATTGCCAGTCAAAAGAATTGCAAATGACACAAAAGGATAGAAATCATGTGGGCCAAAATTCAATAATAGTAGGTATACAGATTCAGAAAGCATCCCTGTATACAGAGAAAGCTTGATAAAACCCATGCTAAAAGGCATGTAATCCTAGCAAAGATAATAATGTGACTGATCTTTGATCAGGCATTTAAAGCCATTTTCTGCTCATTAGTGTAAAATATACTATTTTATGTAACTGATGTAATCCTTTCAGCTGACAAAAATACTCTAGTATCATCCTAACAAGAGAGGTGAGGTGGGAAGGAATAAATTCTCAAAAGTGAAAATAAAATCTTGCTGAAAAGACACATCTCCATTTGGAGATGGATTAGGTACACACTGCTTTGACATTGCTCTTTTCCTTACTGACAAGAGAATGAGAAGAAAGAAATGTAAGATAAACTGAAATTTTCACTTAGGGAATCTTCTCACGAAGTATGTGAAGAAAACAATGTATATTAAAAGTTATCTCCCTTCATTAGCAACTAAATACGGTTAAATTGGGAGAATTTTAGAAGATCCAGGAAGTCTAAAGAAAATTTCTAGTAACTGTATACGAAAGTAAGATTATGGAGACAACTTAAGATTAATTTAACAAGTTACTAAATTATGTCCTAGTTTGATTCTAATTTTTAAAAATGGATTTTACAAAATGCATCAGGAGATCCAAAATGGCGGAGTAGATAAGTGCTGTGCTTGCCTCATCCCGTGAACACATCAAAATTACAACTAAATTATAGAACAATCAACATGGAGAGCCATCTGAAGTTTAGCTGAACAGAAGTTTTATAAATAAGTATATAAAGTCACGTTGAGACTGGTAGGAAGGATGGAGATGTGAAACGAGCTGGTCCCACACCCATATTTGGCGGTTGAAAATAGGGAGATATCTTGGTCACAGAGGTTCCCCACAAAGGAGCAAGGGACCCCAGTCCCCATAGCAGGCTCCCCAGCCTTGAGTACTGGTGCCTGGAAGAGTAGCCCCCACCATTTCTGGCTGTGAAAAATAGTGGGGATTCTAGCCACCCAGACGGAAGGCTGCGGGAAATCCAGACATTCTCTTAAAGGGCCCACACAATCACTTACCCTGGGCCCCGGTGGAAGGATGGTGACTCTGGGGGCGTCGGAGACAAATGGGGAAAGACTGAGTTGTGTAACCTCGGCCGTAGGACTGGAGGAACAGTCCCCATTTTCCCTGTGTGAGGCCGTTCTGTGCAGCTGGCAGGCGGGCGCCATCTTTCCTGTGTTGAGCCCGCCCCCACAAGCCAAATCTGAATCTGATTGGCCTGGTGAGCTCCACTGCTCCTGTTGACTCACTGAGGCCTTTCCTCACCTGACTCACCTGCCGCAGAGGCTTTATCAGCCGCTGAACCTTATGGGAGCCGGCAGGTGGCAGCAGGTCTGTATCCTGGCTTTTTGTGGAGCTATCCCAAACCCGGTATTAGTGGCAGCCATCCTCAGTTCAGCATGGCCTCTCCCACGCACCTCTAGGTCCAGCACAGGCAGCGACCAACCATGGATCACTGTACTTCCTACCAGATCCTCCTAGGTTGTCACAGGCAGTGGCTGTCCTAGGCCTGCACTAGAGGCCTTGCACAAGAGGCCCCAGTACTAACATACTTGTGGCTTCAGACCACAGCACAGCAGTGGCCAATTAGCCCTACACATAGCACACACAAAGGGCAGTCTCAACAGGCACCAGAGCCTGCTGAGGAGAATCCCGCTTCATGGAGTAAAACACCCCACACGGCAGCTCGTAAGCTGTGGATGTGGCCAAACCCCATAACCAAGCAGCCTTTTTTTCCAAAAAGCTATTAGAAACAATCAATGAATACAGTAAAGTTGCCGGCTACAAAATCAACGTACAAAAGTCCATTGCGTTCCTATATACTAACAATGAAATCTCAGACAAAAAAAATAAAAAACAGTTCCTTTTGCAATTGCAGCAAAAAGAATAAAATACCTAGGAAAGAGACATACAAGCCCTGGAAGTGCAGAACCCCCTAAAAGATGAACCAAAAGAGGCCCACACCAAGACAAATTATAATTAAAATAGCAAAGGTTAAAGATAGAATCCTAAAAGCAGCACGAGAAAGGCAACTAGTAACTTATAGGGGAGCCCTCGTAAGACTGTCAGCTGATTTTCTCAACAGAAACTTTGCAGGCCAGAAGGGATTGGCACAAAGTATTCAACATGATGAAAAGCAAGGACCTACAACCAAGACCATGCTACCCAGCAAAGCTATCATTTTAAATTAAAGGAAAGAGCTTTTCAGACACAAAAAAGCTAGAGTTCATCACCACCAACCCAGTATTACAAGGAATGTTAGGGACTTCTTTAAGATGGAAAGAAAAGATCAAAATTATGAATAATAAAATGGCAATAGCTACATATATAGCAATAATTACTTTCAATGTAAATGAATTAAATGCTCCAGTCAAAAGACTTAGGAACGCTGAACGGATAAGAAAACATAATGCTTACATATGTCTCCTATAAGAGACTCACACAGACGGAAAGTAAAGGGATGGAAAAAGTTATTTCATGAAAATGGAAAAACAAAACAAAAAATGCTGGGGTAGCAATACTTATATCAGACAAAACTGACTCTAAAACAAAGGTTATAACAGGAGACGAATAAGGCCTAGTAACCACACTTCGTGGTATTTATCCAGAGAAACCCAAAATGCTACTTTGAGGGGACATGTGCATCCATATGTTCATTGCAGCATTATTTACGATGGCCAAGATGTGGAGGCAGCCTGGGTGTCCATCACTGGATGAATGGATGAAGAGGATGTGGTACATATATACAATAGAATATTGCTCCGCCATGGAAGGGAATAGCTTCTTGCCATCTGTTGTGGCATGGATGGACCTGGAGTGTATTGTGCTGAGTGGAGTATGTCAGACAGTGAAAGACAGATGTAATGTGATTTCGCTTATATGTAGAATCTAAAGAGCAAACTAAACAAAACAGAAACAGACTTATAGATACAGAGAACATTTTGATGGCTGCCAGATGGGAGGGGGGTTGGGATGGTGGGTGTAAAAGTGGAAGGGATTAAGAAGTACAAATTGTTACAAAGTAGTCATGGGGATGTAGGTTATAGCATAAGGAATATAGTCAATAACGTTGTAATAACTACATATGGTGTGAGACTAGCACTAGATTTATCAGGTTGATAGTTGGGGGGTTTGGGGGATGGTGAAAAGGTGAAAAGATTAGATGTACAAATTGGTAGTTATAAAATAATCATGGGGATATAGAGTAAAGCATAGGGAATATAGTCAATAATATGGTAATAACTATGTATAGTGCCAGGTGGGTACTAGACTCCTCAGGGGAATCAATTTTCAAATTATATCAATGTCTAACCACTGTGCTGTACACCTGAAATTAATATAAAATAATATTGAATGTCAACTGTAAATAAAAAAATTTAAAACTGGGGGAAAGAGAAGAAGGGGAATGAGAAGGTCAATTTCCAGTATAAAACAAGTCATGGGAATGTAATGTACAGCATGGGGGATAGTCAGTAATGTTGCGATAGCATAGCACGGTGCCAGATGGTTGCTGGATTAATGGTGATCACTTCTTTAGGTATATAAATGTCGAATAACTGTTGTGTACACCTGAACGAACAGTATATGCTAACTATATTTTTAATAAAAATCTTTTTAAGAAATGAAAAAAATGGGTTTTACAGATGAGGAAAAAAAACCTCTGAGAGAATATATACCAAAATAACAATTATCTCTGGCTGTTGGAATTGTTGGCAATTTGTTTCCTTTTGCATTATCTATATTTTAACACTTTAAAATATAAAAACTGCATTTACTTGGTTTTAAAAAAAGCTTAAAATTTTTGGTAAAATATTTTTGTTTAAATTTGATCATAGCTGCTATTTTAATGAATATTTTTAATATTGAAAATACATAGAAAATTATGATTAGAAATTATAAGTTTTGAAGAAAAAAACTATACAAGTTGGTATAATGGAAAAGCACTAGGTTTGGGAGTTTTAGACCCGACTTTAAGTTCTGCTCTTTTACTAACTAAAAGACCTTGAGTAAATAAAATAACCTTACAAATTCTCAGTTTTCTTACCATAAAATGAGGAGAGTGCATCAGATAATCTTCAGGGTCCCTTGCTGCTCTCTTATTCCCTTTTGTGACTCTTGAGACGACACTGTATGGCTGTGGCAAACTACTGCCACCTGGTGGCATCTATCTAAAGTGAGGGGGCTATATTTTAGGTGTAAAATCACCATCATTTATTCGTATGTGCTGAACAAGTGCTGGCATCATCATTTGTTCAATTTAGTGTTTTCCTAGATGATATAAGTGAAACAATTAAGACATGAGCTGTCACATGCTTGCCGTGTTGACTTGAGGACATCATTTAACTGCTTTTGAGTCTGTCTTCCCATCTGAAAAATAAAGATAATAATATCTGCCTACAGTACTAGAAAATCTAGAGATGATGGATGTAAACTATCTCACACAGTCCATGGGGAAAAATGTGCTTCTGCGCAGCGAAAGAAACCATCGACAAAACAAAGAGGCAACCAACCAAATGGGAGAAGATATTTGCAAACAACACTTCCGATAAGGGGATAATATCCAAAATATATAAAGTACTCATACAGCTCAACAACAAAAAAACAATCCAATTAAAAAATGGGCAGAGGACCTAAACAGACACTTCTCCGAAGAAGACATACAAACGGCCAACGGATATATGAAAAAATGCTCAACTTCACTAGCTATTAGGGAAATGCAAATCAAACCACAACGAGATATCACCTTACACCAGTTAGAATGGCTATCATCAATAAGACAAATAGTAACAAGTGTTGGGGAGGCTGTGGAGAAAAAGGAACCCTCATACACTGTTGGTGGGAATGCAGATTGGTGCAGCCACTGTGAAAGGCAGTGTGGAGGTTCCTCAAAAAATTAAGAATAGAATCACCATATAACCCAGCAATCTCTCTCCTGGGTATCTATCCAAAAAATCTGAAAACATTTATCTGTAAAGATATATGTACTCCGATGTTCATTGTAGCATTATTTACGGTGGCCAAGACATGCAAACAACAAAAGTGTCCTTTGATAGATGATTGGATAAAGAAGATGTGGTATGTATACACAATGGAATGCTACTTGGCCATAAGAAAAGATGAAATAGTACCATTTGCAACAACATGGATGGATCTTGAGATTATTATGCCAAGCAAAATAAGTCAGATAGAAAAAGTCAAGAATCATATGACTTCACTCACATGTGGGATATAAAACTGAAAGTAACAAAGGAACAAGACAAACAAACAAAAACTCATAGACACAGACAACAGTTTATTGGTTACCAGAAGGTTAGAGGGGAGAAGGGGTGGTAGAAGACTGCAATGGGGTCAAATATATGGTGATGGAAGGAGAGGTGACTCTGGGTGGTCACTCTGGGTGGCACAATGTGATTTAGATGATGGATTTTAAAATTGTACACTTGAAACTTATATAATTTCACTAACCATTGTCTAACCCCAATAAATTTAATAAAAAAGAAAAGGAAAAATATGGTCAATAAATGGTAGCAATTATCCCCAGGAAAGTTACCATATAGAAGTGTACTGTCTAGTAACTAACTATATAGAAGGTTGCCATCTATATTCTAGACAAATACTGAAATTTGTGCAGTATGATATACCTTGAAAATACAAAGAAGGCACAAGGCAACATTTATATACCTAAAGAAAATGGCAAAACCAAAGTTCAAATAGGCTGGAGAATAAAGGACATGTAGGAGATTACTGGTAACTATTCTAGAATGGTAGGTTGCAAGTCCACTCTGAAGGGTCCTAAATACCAGGGAAGAGATGGCCAGCCATGGAATAGTTTGGAGCAAAGGGTAACATCACCAGAGCTGAGCTTTAAGAAGATGGCTATTAATCTAATTATCTGTGACAACAGTTAAGAAGACACGGCCAAAACATCCAGGTAATGAGCACAGAGGATGGCAAAGGAAAGTTGGATGGAAATGACACTGAGAAACTGCAATACCAAGTTGTAAATGAATCTAAGATGACTTAAGACGTTAGATTAAAAATGACCTACCTGAGACAAAGGGAGGCTAAAATGTGCCTGGTGTCATAGAAACAACCAAACCACAGCCGTTGTAGAACTAGACTCTGGGGTTCCTAATTCTGGGTCTAATACCCCTTTTTCCACCCCGGACAGGTATTAACCTGACTTTCCACTCAGGTATGAACACTGAACGAAACATGAGGTTTGTCTTCTCATCACACACTGTACAAGTGCATAGGACAGAAACACATTTTTGTGACTGTTTTCCAACATGCCAGGGGCTAGAGGGGACAGATGACAGTATACTCTTCTATAAGTCCATTCACTGAGTATTGGAAAGGGCATTATTCTTAGAGAAAAATAAAATGCCAAGTGTGCCCCGTTTTGAAACCCCTGTCGGATTTATAATGGCTTAACTTTTATTTGACATGAAGTGTTTTTTTTTTTGTGTGTGTGTGTGTGTGCCATCTCAGAAAAGCGGGCAATTTCAGAGGTGATGTTTTGACAAATAGTAGCATAGATCAGAACAAATGACAGGAAGCTCTCATAAAATACTTTGACTAAAGCAAAGGCAAATAATGATATAATCCCTTGCAGCTGTATGTTTGGAATGGAGACATATTGTTGGGGATGATAGGAAACATAGTATTAGAAAAAGACTAATGCTGTATGGCACTCCTGTGAGACGGGCAGTGGAGGACAATTCCGTAATATGTGCAATAATATGGTTCAGAAAAAAAGAAGGCACCCGTTAACTGAGATGGATTGTCGTAGAAGAGATGAAACACTTTTTCATAGCCAGAAAAATCAATATACAGCCAAAGAAGAGAAGCTGTCTGATGATAAGGCAATAAAAGCTTCACAGGGTGACTTAAAAATGTTTCCTAATTCATTTCAGCCTAACTTATCCCCGTGCCCATCTCACGCTGTCTGCCAGCTCTTTCACTGGAATCCAGTCTCCTTGGAATGGAAACTGTGTCAGACTCCAGGGGTGAGTGGGAGGGAGAATGGTGCTGGCAGAAAGAGAGGAAGTGTTTTTTCAATTTAGAGCCAGAAGTAAGTGCTGACATTGTCTTGCATGTGTTTGGGGACAATGGCACATGCCAATGGTGACGCGTCCACTTTTCCCGAGTCCCTAGCTCAGAGGCTTTTGGCAAGTGGCTGCAGAAGTCACAGCTACTTCTCCCTCCCTACACCCAAATCTCTGAAACTCTTTCCTCCCTCTTGGAAATGTTAAAAGGGGACAACTGGGCACAGTTTCCTCCTTTGCATTCTTAGCGTAATCCAGAGTGAATTCTCTTCTTCTACCGCTAGATGTATTTTGAAGTGAAAAACGGTTTTGTCTTGCATAACTTTACCTTCTCTCTTCATAAGCACACCTTTTCAGAGGGGGGAGGGCATTGGGCATTACCCTTAATT
This sequence comes from Rhinolophus ferrumequinum, assembly GCF_004115265.2. Lineage (NCBI taxonomy): Eukaryota > Metazoa > Chordata > Mammalia > Chiroptera > Rhinolophidae > Rhinolophus > Rhinolophus ferrumequinum. The sequence goes on along the minus strand of NC_046289.1, from coordinate 58,697,341 downwards.
GACTTCAGAGCTGCACTAAGCAAAGCCTGCCTTTTCTAGGCCAAAATAGACAAAGTTAACTTACAGGAGTAGGTGCCAGTTGATGCTGACGAAGATAGGAGAAAGGTTGGTTAGTCGTGCTGGGCTCCATGCCCTTGCCCCTCGCCGCCCCTCCCACCGAAGTTTATGGGGGTGCGGGTGGGAGCGGGGGTTCATACTCCTCAGGCTTCCAGTGCATCTGTGATGAGCTAGCTGTGATGTGATGTGTTTCCCCGAAAATAAGACCTAGCCGGATCATCAGCTCTAATGCGTCTTTTGGAGCAAAAATTAATATAAGACCTGGTCTTATTTTACTATAATATTTTCGGGAAACATGGTAGCTGCATAAGGCTTGGCCACTCCAGTATAGCTGAGTAGCAGAGAGAAAAATACATTGTTTATTTTTCAAGATATTTTATTTATGTATGATACAATGTCTATATTGAATATCTTGTTTAGGAGACAAAATAACCACCAGCTTGCCACATTTGACTTGCGCTTTCACCCTAACACTTATTTGCAGGCATAGAAAATCATCTTTTAAACTGCTTTGTCCTGATATAATTATCTATGTCAACCTTTGTTAGAATTAATTGTCAGAATTTCAATTAGAATACAAATAATAGGAGAAAAATAATTAGCCTTCTAAAATGCTGTCTACTCCAGGTGCTACACTAGTCGTGTCATTTTTACCCGAACAGGGTATTTTCTAAAGCTGGGGTAGAATTCCTTTTAGGGTGAAAACTGATTTCTTTGTTTTTAGGGAGTTGCCAAACCATTCTGATGTGCTACCCAGGTAGTAGAGTGGGTCCAGAGCCCAAGGCTTGCTGGAGTAGCCTGAGAAGGAGGAGAAACAGTAAGACTCAGAAGTTGTAGGAGACAGTCCCCAAATGTGGTAGGAGGCTAATCGGAGAAGGGACCAAAGCCAGAGAGAAATTTCCTGTATTGGGGATCGCCAAGGAACTTATTCTTTTAAATATTATGCCAATTTTAATCATGTACAAAAGTAGAATGCATAGTATGATGAACCCGATGTACTCATCGCTCAGCTTCAACAATTCTCAAGTAGCTGTTTCTTCTATATCCCTACCTATTCCCTCGCCCCAACCCCCAATGAATTGTTATTATTTATTAATAACAATTGGTAACGTTAGCCAATGGTAACATTGGTTAATGACATATACATTTCAGGTGTACAACATTATAATTCAATATCTTTATACTGTATTGCACGCTCACCACCCAAAGTCTAGTTTCCTTCTGTTACCATATATTTGACCTCCTTTACCCACTTTCCCCCCCACCCTCCTACCCACCTTCCCACTCTGGTAACCACCATTCTGTTGTCTGAATCTATGAGTTAGTCTTTGTTAGTTTTGTTAATTCATTTGTTGCTTTCTGTTTTATATTCCACATGAGTGAAATCATACGGTTCTTGTCCTTTTCCTTCTGACTTACGTCATTTAGCACCCTCAAGAGCCTGCATGTTGTCTCAAATGGCAATATTTCACCTTTTTTATGGGTGAGTAGTATTCCCACAATGAATTGTTTTGAAACAAAATCCCAGACATTGTATCACTGCATAGATGACACTTTAATCTGTTTGCTGAGCCATCTGTGCTGTCACTTCCCTCCTATAACCCAAATTTCAATAAAGTTGACTCCACACGCTGCTTTAGTGTCAGTGGTGCTTTGCAGGACTACAAGCAACAATGCTTGTGTTTGGGTCAGAGAGGGTAAAGAACAAAACGGTAGTATGAAGCTTGATGCGGAGCTGAGACTAAGAATGAGCAGAGCTCCCAAGAATCCTTGAAATGATTAGCGGAATGGAGGGGACGGAGGGGACGGAGGGGATCCTAGTTTTCTACAAGAAGTCAGAGGACGGCTTCATGCAAGGCTGTGTATGTGTGTGTATGTGTTTTATTGTTGAAATAAAGAGTGACTCTAACAGACTGGAAGACTTGGGGACAGCCAGACAGCTGACATCTGGGTTACAGTTGCATATTCCAAGTTTCCTTTCCTTGAAAGGAAAGAAAATACCAAATTTAAATACCACCTTTCAATTTCTCAGTCAATAATTTCCCTTTCTGTCTCTTCCACAAATGCACTCTCTAGACATCAATGCGAGGCATTTATTCTCTACAAAGCCTTTCAGACACATGAAATCACCGGAGAGGAGTTGTTAAGCAATCACAATTCCAATTAAGTTTTCAGCTGCTTTCTGTGTAGCCCTGAGTAAGTCACTATTCTTTAATAACTTGTGGTGAACCAGCAAAACATTCCAAAATTTATGGAAACTAGAACTAGATACTTGCATAATTTTCCCACAGCATTCTCAAGGGAAAAACAAAAACAAAAACCCCAAAACAAGAGACAATAGGGACAATACGTGGACTAAATATTGATTTGGTAAATTAATAATATTGATATAAATAAACAGAGAAATTTGGTACTTGAAATGTCATCTCTTAAGAACCATCTATATAGGTGATAATTGCCCAAATATGTCCCATGTTAAATATACCATGACATTTTTTGCACAGCTGTAGCATGAGTTACAGGTGAGTTATTTCAAGAATGTTTTATCTTGAGAGTTGTTATTCATATCCTAATGGAAAGATATATATATATATATTTTTTTTTTTGGAGAAAAGAAATGACAACTTTCCCATCTGGTAATCTGCTTTCCTGTTTTAGGATGTGACAGTGACTCTATCTGAGAAACAAAAATTATAAGCAATGTTAAGACAATATAGTGCTGAGAATATTGCTATTGAAAGGCCTTAGAAAATAATATCCAGACATCCACTAGATGTCACTTGATGTTTGCTTTTTTGTAAAGGTACTACATAGATTTCCTTTTTTGTTGTTTTTAAAGTTTATCTGCAATTATGAATCAACGGCTCCCAGTGGGTCCAAACTGGCAGAAAACAAGATGCAGTAATATTTGAGTGAAAGCAGGCAAAAGTCATTACATGAGAACAATGATTATAACTTTAAGTAAGATTTGGGTGGTTGTGGGGTTTGCATAATCCCTTCTGGCATTTGCAAAAATGAAGAGAAGCCAGCAGCTTTGCCCTCCTGCTGTGTTTAAACAAAAAATGGAAAATTGTAATGAACAGTAAGGTTTTTCCTATCTTCCATTTTCTTTTTTCTTCCTTCCCACTTTTAGAAGGATGCAACTTTTCAGATGATTACTCTTTAATGAAGTTATTTTGCACCATTTTAGGTCAATTTTTCTTTGTTCATATTTCTACCCGCAAATTAAAACTTTTAATCCACATCATCTCCATGAAAGGCATGTGACAAAAGTAAATGGGGAGGATGTCTAGAAATTGTGTGAGGATTCCCTGGGGTTATCCACTTCCTGTGTTTGCTGAAAATCTAATAATCAGTTCCAGTAGAGACCAGGTATCCTGGGGTTTTGTTTTGTGTAACAGCTATTTGCTTATTTTTTTTTTAACTGTCATTGTATTTTGGCTTTACGATGGTTAAGTAAGTCTCAGTATTAAGTAAACTTCTCTGACCCTGCCTATTTCCTGTCTTGTCAAACCTTTCCTTGTAAGAATAACAGTGTTCTTTTATTTGGTAGTGTGCGGCATGATGTTTTTGGCATGCTCAACATTTTTGACTTGCAAAAATTTGTGACCTCAAGTGTGAGAGAAGTGAATGCTTGCTTTAGTACCTCATAGGGTTCCAGTCTTAAAAAGGGTCCTGTTGCATACATATTAGAGTTGCAAAAGAATAATCAGCACATTTCTCCCCCAAACATCACAAATAAGAAATAGGAATAGATTTTTTTTTATTTAGTTACTAAAATTATTAAACCAATGAATACTTGGCGAATATTTTGCTGCTACTAAACTTACAAAATTTCTCAAATTGACCTATCTATACAAAGATATAGGGCTTTTATTTACAATGTTCTGTCTAAAAAACTCATATTTAAAAAAAAAACAACACATGTTTTCAAACTAACACACATCATGTGGCAGAGCTGGTATTGCTATTCCAAGTAAAAGAAGGAAAGAAATAATCTTTGTTGCCTGATCTTTACATAGCCAGATCTAAATGGTAGTCAAATGAATTCTATAACATAAGAACCACCAAAATCAAAAGTCTCAACCAAGGGTCCCCCCCACCTTTTTTTTAAAATGGTGGCTGTTTGATAGCATTTCGCTGTCTTTTGGTTTATCTTTTGTTTTCCAATAATGTAGACATTATGAGAATAAAAACCATGTCGAACATCCCTTGCTTTTAAAGATTGACAGCTGCTAAATATTTATCTTGAAATGTTGAGAACTAAATTGATTATGAAGAAAGTAGATTGGGTTGATTTGAAGATATCACAAAATACATTTTTATAATCACATAGTGGTAATTTTGCTAATTTTCTGAAAGTCTCAGCTAACAAAAATTTTCTAAATATCTGAAGTAGATGGAATTTGATAAAAATGCTACCATCCAGGAGGTCTCTGTTTTTTATCTATAGTCTAGAAATATTGTTCTAATAAAGAGCCTATGACAGACAGTAACAAAGAAAAAACTGAGGACTGAAAAGACCCATTCATCATCCTGATCCGGAATACTTTTTCTCTAAAGGTCTGAAACGCAAAGCTAGGAATTCAATTTCAGATTGTCTTAAATTTGTCCTCAAACCTCCCTCTATCGTTCATTGTCATTAAGTATTTCTTCTTTTCCAGAGCTTAATCAAAAGTGATTTAAGTAGCATTATCAAGATTTATTTCATTTATACCACACACATGCTTTCCTGTACTGTAGTCCAAAACACTATTTTATTGTCTTCTTTTATAGAAATAAAAATGAAGTACAGTAATAATAGAAATTCGTTTTTCAGTTTTTTCCACTTTTTAACATAAAGCTATAATATGTCACAATAAAAATGAAAAGTATTTTAAAAATTAAAAACCAGCATGTTTTAAAGAAACATCCTTCAAATAAAGAAGATGAAACCTCGGAATAAAACCTGTAAGTTATTGGCTGTCCTAGCTGTATTATAGAGTAATTGTGGGTATGGGCCTTGAATTCAGATTTCCTGGGTTCAAACCGTACCTTTACCACTTACCAATTGTTAATTTGGGCAAGTTAAATAGCCTCTCTGTGCTTCAGTATCCTCTTCTGGTAAAATGGGGGGAAGTATATTGCTTATGTTACTTTCCTTGGAAGAGTAAATAAATCCTGTTTTGTAAAATGCGTTGTACAGGGCCTAGTATTTTAATAGGTCCTATTACCATTATCTTTATTATGAAGCCAGATAATTCTGTTCTTATAGACTTTGGCCATTTTTATATCATCTGTCATATTTGCCTGATTAGAACTTTTTTTTTTTTTAAGAATTGAGTGTTTGCGATCAAAAATTTGTGTCACTAAAGCACATGGAAATACATCTTAAATTTGGTTTGTGAGTAGTTCTACCACCTAAATACAAACACAAAAACAATAAACTTGCTTGTTATAAATCCCTCATGTTTGCAAAGGTAGAAAAAATATTTTAAAACTGCTTTAGAACATCTATTCATCTAGAGGATATTTTGTAAAACATTTGTTCAATATTTGCCGATGTAAGAGAATACAATGAGATATTGGGCAAAATGAAGTATATTCACTTGTTATTTGTTCTTCCCCTTTTTAAAAATTAGTTTAAAATACCCCCAGTATTTTGTAAAGCATTTACTAGTGATAAACACAATCCATACTCACAGAACAGTCTTACTACCATATTTAACATTGGTTGGTAATCTTAACGGCAATGGCCTAAAGTGGCGTATGATTAATATAAATAATCTGATTAAGAGTAGAGCAAATTAAGTGCTGTGGTTCTACTGCATCAGCCCTTCAGCGAAACAAGGTGCTCATCACATATTCAGTTGCAGTATTTATAACAAACATATTGACTAAAGTAATGCACACAGAATAAAAATGATGAAATTCAGACATCCGAATGATCACTCAGTCTTTTTTGAACCCAGATGCAACCAGAATAGTTTTTCTCATGTTTGTTAAAATTATGAAATCCTTCTGTATTTTTCTTTTACTGTGTGACATTTTCCTTCGCTCATTGATCTGAGTTTGCAAGGCCAGCATTATAGATGTGATTTATTTTCCCCGGGACTAGGGTTGCGATTCCAGTAGATGTTCTGGTGCCCCTGGAAGTCCCACATCAGTGTTCACACAGGCAGGCATGCCTCAGGAGTGATAAATGGAGTCAAAGGTAGTGTAATTTTCCACTCAGTTATACAATTTCACATTTTAAGTGCCTTATACTTACAGCTACCGTGTTTCCCCCAAAATAAGACCTCGCCGGACAATCAGGTCTAATGTGTCTTTTGAAGCAAAAATTAACATAAGACTCGGTCTTATTTTACTATAATATAAGACCCAGTCTTATATGATATAATATAATATAATATAATATAATATAATATAATATAATATAACATAATATTGGGTCTTATATTAATTTTTGCTTCAAAAGGTGCATTAAAGTTGATTGTATGGCTAGGTCTTATTTTCAGGGAAACAGGGTACGTGTAATATTTATCAGACTTCCTACTGTATCAAAATAGAGAAAGATCTTAAATTATGAATTTAGGCAGCTTTTAAAATCTTCAACAGTTATTCATATTCTCCTCATACTTACTCCTCATACATATACATAAATAACATCTGTGTTAATCCTTATGACCACTGTGTGAGGCAGACATTATTTTTCCTTTTTTAATATAAATGACTTAACCTAGGAATCTTAGGAGTATCTAATCCTACACCTTTTGACCTTTTGAAGAAACTCTTTCGATTGTACCGTAACTACATTTAAGTTACAGCTTGAAATGCTATGGTTTTCCTGCAGGATTGAGTAAACTTAGGGACTTTCTTAGGGTTTGCCTATTATTCTGAGATCATTAGATTTAGCCAAAAAACCTAAAGCCTTTGTTTCATCACAGCATTAAATTATCTTAGTCTTTATTCTAGTAGGAGAGCCACGCTACTGCCTACGTACAGCTTATCATGGAAAAGTCCCTATTTGCTTTTCCAAATATCCTGTTCTTTTTGAAGTTCTCTCTTCAAATTTCAACAGGAATTTAAAAACCAAGAATTTTGAGGTAGCAACATATGGATGGCATGACAATTTTAAGATGGCCCGTTTGCAACTGCCAACGCCTTCTGAGCTTTTTCCCTCTATAAGTAACTTTGGGGGACATGTATAGCTGTTTCTCCATCTGTCTCTCCTCCTCCTCTCCCAACAGCTCTTACTTTGCATTGAAGCATCAGTGTGGTTCTACGAAAGTTGAGCCCACTTGGTGTCTAGTGCATATCATCTCCTGGCCAATGCTTGGTTCGATGGTAGAGATGTGGTCTAAGCCCTTCCGGTGCAAACAAATTTGAGACTTTTGCTGGGAATTATCAGTCAAAGGGGTCCACTCTTTCCCAATGGACTTGAATGAGGCATTAGCGCCAGCAGAGAGTGCCAGCCATCTTAAAACCAAGAGAGGTGCCAGCCTTAGGATGTAGCCAACACTGTGGCATGTGAAGCAGAAAGTAACAGGAGGGAACTGGACACTTGGTGAGATCTTTGATGCAGCCTTGTCTGGATTCTTTCTACATATGAGCATTTTAGGTGAATGAAAATAGATTCTTCCTCTGCCTTTAAAAAACTTCTTTAGACCACTTCGAGTGGAGTTTTTTGGTTACTTGCTACTCACAGCATCTTACCTAACACAGGACCTATTTTTTTCACATTGCTGGTTCGCATAAGCCTGCAGAAATTGCAGGACTAGCCCCTTTCAGGTACATGGTACCTTATTTTAATGGGATCATGCTTCCTTTAACAGAAACTAATTTTTTAAAAAACACATTTAAATCACACAATCAGGATTTAAAATCATGATAAGTGGGATTACAACTAAAATTCTAAACCTGGTGCAATATTATCCTGCTATTAGCTGTGATAGAGCTGATATCTGATAGAACTTACTTTTTTCTCATGACTCTATTTTCTTTGACGGAAACACCTGGTGATGACAGAATTTGATATCCCAGCTTTTTGGATCTCCGAAAAGATTACAGTGTGATTTTATAACCTCTCACAAACTCCTCCTCTATCAATGAAAATTACTATGTACTATCAATATCTTAAAAAATTAACTAGAATCAAAATGTCTTTTGAAATGAGTTATTTTAGATTTCTTACAGTTTTCTGAGATGTGTTTTAACTGCCTCAGCATGGTGCTGAAATTGTTGATATATGTAGCTTTAGAAGCTAATGACATAACAAGATGTGCAATGAAAATAAAGTAATACTCTGCCTACCCTTCTCCATCTTGAGTCAAAACACTTTCAACTGTCATTTTCTTTGCTTCCATGTTTCTAAATAATATTCATGTGCAGCTATTTCCTTATTTAAAAAAAAATTTAGGCACTCCACTGTGTTGCTTCTTCAGCTGATGAGAATTCAACTTTCTCACCATACCCCTTTGCTGTACACCTTCCCGTCCCACTTTCCTTCTAACCATTCTCCCAATGCAATTGTATAACAGGACTTTGGTTAAATTTATAGCTCATCCATGTAATATACCATGATAAACTGTTTATGTAACTTTTTTTCATTAATAATAGCCTCTTTTTTGTTGTGGCTTAATTTTCCATGTGTTATCACTAATTCCTCCCTAAATTCTTTGATAGAATACTAACATTCCCTTAAATAGAGTTGAATACTAAAATATGCTATTGGTTTCTTTTCTTTTCCTTTTTTTCTAGGCACTTTTCTCTTTGATCCCTCTGTCTCTGGCTCCAATCATGACTGACTGCTCTCTAGCCTGTTGTACAGCTGCCATCCAGAGACTCGCCATCTTCTTAGGAAACCCTTCACCTCTGTCCTCTAGGGGATTTCCTATTGCCTGGATCACATGCTTTCCTGCTTTTACCTTTATGCCTTCATTTTGGTGAATCACAGTCTCCAGTAGTTTCTTTAAAAAAATTTTTTTTTAAGTTGAGGTACAACAAATATATAGTAAAGTACAAGTGTCTAGCCTAATACATTTTTGTATACATCTATATTCATGTAACTACCATCAAAATCAAGATACTGATTATCCCCAGCACTCTATAGGGCTCCCTTTTGCCTCTTCCCAGTCAATACCCTCAAACAGAGGGGAGAAAGGGGGGGGATTTAGGAAGTGAGGAGAGAAAGGCAGGGGAGAGAATCCAAAGAGAAGGAGAGATGGGCCTGAGACACATAGAGAGGAAGAAGCGAGTGGAATTAAGTAAGTACGGGGAGAAAGCTTTTGGGACCAACCTAGTCCAGCTCATTATTGAACGTTTCTGAGCCACAATGTCTTCATCTGTAAAATGGGCACAACTAACGCCTCCCTCACAGGGTGGCTGTGAAGGTAAATGAGATTGTAAATGACATAGAGGGGGGGTGCATGGGAAGTGGGATAAAAGGAAGAAGGAGGACATAGAAAAGTGGAAGAAGAGAGTGAGAACAGAGAGAGAGAGATTACAAGAAGGAGAACACTGGCAGACACTGATTTCCAGTGCTACACATAACTGCCATGGAAGGACTGCTCTAGGCCCTCAACATCCAGCCTCCCCTTCTTCCATAGTTGTAAACTTTTTATTTTTGACCAGAATAGTTTCCCAGCCTCCCTTGCTGTTAGATGAGGCCTCGCGAAAAATTCTGGTCAATGGATGTAAGTGAAGATAGATGAATCAATGCCTTTGTAAGGAAGGGGCAGCTCTCCCTCCTCTCCTCTTCCCCAGGTGGTTCATCACCCTGGACCATGGAGATAAGGAAGCACCCCAGGGATTGCAGGGTATCAAGATGGGAGGAACCTGGGTCTCTGACTCAGGACACCAGATGAACATCACTAGTCCTGATGACTTTGGGGAAGTGAGCTACATTACTGTCTCAGTATGAGAGAGAAATAACCCAAATATCTCAGTTAAATCATTCTGATGTTGCATCTAATCTGCAGCCCAAGCACAGTCTAACTCAGCGCTGTCCGATCACAGTTTTGGAGATAATGAAAATGTTCTCTATGTGCACGATCCAATATGGTAGCCACAGATGGCCATTGAGCACTTGAAATGTAGCCCGTGAAATGAAGGAACTGAATTTTAAGTTTTAATGAATTTTAATTAAAGTTTTAAATAGCCATAGGTGGTTATCATGTTGAGCAGTGTCCCAGGTGTCCTCTGGGCTGCCCAGTTCTCTTTGGAGACAACCCTTTTGCCCTTTAAGTTATTTCCTCATGTAGGGAAGAGGCTGCTGGGAGGCCCCTCCTTGCCTTCTGGTGTGGTTTGGAATTTGGCCCGTGCTTCAGTATGCAGGGACCTAAAACAAATACCCTCAAATGTCACACCACCCTCAACAATGTCATCACTGTTCTAACTTCTATCAACCATCAATTCGTTTGCCTGTTCTTGGACTTCATATAAAAGAATCATAAAGTGCGTACTTATATCTGGCTTTCTTTTACTCTTCATTATGTTTGGGAGAGTAATCGATGTTGTTGCATGTATCAATAGTTTATTTTTTGTTTGTTTTTTATTATGGTATGTGGTATAAATGTAAAATATTTGTATATTATAAATACAGTGACTACACATAGTCTTTTATCTGTCTTCGGTTGGACCCATGCACCCATTTCTTTTGGGTATATCACCAGGAAGTGCAATTGATAGGTCCTAGGGCAGCCATTAACTTCTTGAGAAATGGTGCAGTTAGAAATATTTTTGATAGGTTGTGTATTAGGTGAGGCTAGACAAGCTGCAGTAACAAGTAAGCCTCACATCTTATGCTTTAATTTATCAAGTCTCTTCTGGCTCAAAAGTCTGCTGAAGGGCAGGTAACTCCCCAGGGCAGCTGTCTTTCCTGTGGTCACTCAGTGATCCAAATTGCTTCAATCTTGTGGCTCCACCATCTCAACATGAGGCCATTTTAGAAAGTATGGGGCTCATATCTCTCTTCTTAATGTTTTGGCCAGAAAGTGGCACTTGTCACTTCTGCTCATAACCACTTGCTCAGAACGCATGGCCCAACTTAATTTGGTGAGATCTGGAAAGTACAGTCTTCTGTGTACCAGGAAGGAAAGGAAAAACAGGTATTGGTGAGCATAGGTAATGTCTATCATACTTCACATACCTGACAATACCTCTGGTGTAATATCATACTGAAATGAAAGTTTGGCCAGGTGTTAAAATCTAGGTAGAAAATAATTATTTTTTTCGGAATCCTGAAGTCATTTCTCCATTGTCTTTTAGCTGCCAGTGTTACTTTTAAGAAATCCACCACCATTGAGATTCTTTGTTTTTCTCTAGAAGTTTTTAGGATTTTCTCTTTATCCCTCATATTCAAACATTTCACAATGGTATGCCTTGGAGCGGGTATTTTACTTTTTTGTTTTTCATCATTATGTTTTTATACTACATTCTGGGAGGTTTTCTCAACTTTACCTTCCAATTATTTTACTGATTTAAAAAAATTATTTCCACTTTTATATTTGTGATTTTCAAGAGCTTTTTCTTATTTACTTGTTATTCTCTTTCTGTTGCATCCTGTTGTTTTATGGATGCAATAACTGTTAATTAATCATAGTTTTTTGAAGTTTTCTTCTCTTGCATTGCCTCTCTTTTCTATATGGTTTATCTTTTCCCATTTATCTGTAGTTGCTTTTTGTTGTTTAAATCTTTCAAATTAGAGGATTTTCTCATATATCTGGAGATCTTTGGCTACTTGTTTACATTTAGGTGTCAAGGAATAAAAAGTTGACTGGATGCCCGTTGTACATGGGTAGGACTTACTAACTGGTGAGCTTCTCTGTGCAGTGATGAGGTGGGACCCAGGCATTTCACTGGGTGACTTCCATGTATTGGTAGGGTCGGTGTGGGGACAGAGCCAGGACTGCAGTTTCCAGGCTCTCGGTCTCACGTGGAAAGGTGCTCACTCGGGTAGTAAATGGCCATCAACTGATTGGATGGCCATCAGGTGTGGCTACTTGGCCATCAGCTGTAACCAGTGAGCCATTGGCCACTAATATAACTGCTGTGGCTATGCTAGCAGAAAATGGGGGCTAGCAAGAAGATGGTGGCTGAGCTAGCAAGAGCGGATTGCAGCTAGCAAGTGCGGTTGGTTGGTTGGCAGAGAGAAGTGGATGGCAGGTTGCAGATAGTGTGGCTCCTGCTTCCTGTGTCTCCAACTCAGCCACCAGTGCGACTATAGTGGTATGACTCCCCTATCTACGGCTCCGTGGGTGTTCCTGTTGGCCTCACCATGTCCTGTGTTCTTATGTGGGGAGCGGGACCAGAGACCCTGCATGACACCCCGCATGACAGTCGGTATTGTCAGTGTTTGTAGGTGTTTTCTATTGGTGCTGGTCACTTTCTTCAAAAAAGTACTTGCTAGTCTCCTCCATGGGGATTTTAAGCTTGGAGTACATTCATGGAACTAAGGGAAGATTCCAAAGTCTCACCCTTCAGAATATGGACTTTCGCTTAATCCTCTTTCTGTCTAGTCCCTGGTGTCACTGAGTTCAGAACCTTCGTGGTTCAGCATTTCCAGAGAAACCTTGCTTTCTACCAGGGCAGGGGAGACATACTCACCTGGCTGTGAGTGAGTCTAGATACTCACCTGGCATAGGAAAAGTCTAGGACTTACGCTGACTTTCAACAAATACTTTGGGTTTTGTTTTCTCCACCCATTCCCTTTATTTTCATAAGCACCAGGGGCCATAAATTTCTGACCTTTCCAAAGTTCTTTAGAGCAAGTCATCTTGCTTCTGCTTGGCTTCCTCTCCTTAGGTTTTTATTAGGCATTTAGGCTTTATTAGCTTTCTCTACTGTGTTCAGTCAGCTACTCCTCTTCTCTCAGCTTCCCATCTTCCAAAATGGAGTTGACAATTCTTGTCTGATGTCTCCTCTATGGCACTTTTTGTCCTTGGAGTATACACCTTTATTAATTCCCTCATTGCCATTTTCCGTAAGTTGTAGAGAGAGTTTATATCAATGCTTATTTTTAATTTTCCATGAATAATTTGAGTCATAATTATTTTCTAAAGCTAAAATATAATTATATCACTCCCTTTTCTAAAATCTGTTCATAGAACTCTAACACCTACAGCTTTAATTCTAACCCTATGTTAGCACACAAAATTTTTCATGATACGACTCTTGATAGCTTTTAAAATCTTAACCCAACAATGCAGCATACAGAGTTACTAGTTATTTTTCAAACATGCTTACTCTTTCTTGTTTTCAAAGCCAGGCAGACTGTTTCTATTACTTGGAATCTACTTTTTTTCTTCCTATGAAACGTCTACTTATTCTTTGCCTCCCCTAAGAAGCATTCTTTGACTCCCCAAGACCAAAGTCATTCTTTTCCTATGTGTTCGTTCACATAAATATACTTGCATAAAATCATTTCTATTTTCCCAATCTCCAATGGAGAATTTAGATGTAGTATTGCCCAGTCCCACAATGGAGGACTGCTGCATATAATATCAGCCCTCTAAGAGCTAAGATTGTGTCTTCTTTCATTTTCCAGCATTTGGTAAGGTGTCTTTGATATCTCAGACGTGTGTGTGTGTGTGTGTGTGTGTGTGTGTGTGTGTGTGCTGTGTGTGTGTGTAACCAATAAATGAATAAAGAAGAGCTAATACGAGACCCCTGGGATTTTGTAAACAGAGGCACCAAGTGCAAAACCCTCACTTGGGAGTTTTCCAGGTGATTTCCAGGATTTCCAGGTCCTTATTTTTGCCTGACTTAGGTTTGCCATATATAATCTAGCATAACTCACTTCTGTCTTCCTGCTTTCAGTGTGCTCCCTTGTAGAATAGAATGCCATCATTTTTTTGAAAAGGGCTTAAAAAACTGCTTTGAACTTCAAATCCTCTTGGGCCAGCTATAATAAAGTCATAGGCACCTTTGTTTCAAACTCTGTAGCTGAATTGTTTTCCTAATTGTGCCAGATAAAGTCCTTCCTTCCAAATGCCTGGGAAGCAAGGACAGTCCTGTTGGGGAATGTCCCGCATCTGGGCACTGCAAGCTACCCACCACTGAGGCTCTGCTCTTCTCATTGGCAGTTTCCTTCTTTGGTAAATACCAACAAGCTTTTTACGAGATGTGCTTGATCTTGTTTGCTCAATATTGACCTCAGTTGAGGCTACACACACGTCCCACCCTACAGCTGTCTGACTTGGTAATCATGTCTCAGGCCAGGATCTGTTTTGAAAAAGATCCAGCTGTATGGAAAGTCCCAACAATTGCAAACAGTCAATAGAATAGAATCCTCACCTTTTGTTGCTGAGACTTTCAGGTGGGAAAACCTGCTGAAGATTGCTCTCTCTCAGGGCATTTACTTTAACTACCATGAGCCTTTTCTGACACTTCCCTGAGTGGATACTTTTCAGACAAACAGGTTTTTCCTTCATAGCATCTTATTAGGTGCCAGCCAGACATGGGATTTTGTTTTTTTTCTTTTCTTTCTAACTTTGGCAGATTACTTCTCTATTTTAAATTGTTTGCACTCCTGTAAAATAGGGCTGGTTGTGAGAATCCAACAAGATAATGTGTATAAAGCAACTAGCACATAGTAGGTATCCCATTTTGACATTTCTTTTCTCAGAAAAACATATTGGAGTTCGCTCTAGTTTTTTTCTTTTCTTTTACTGTTCAATCTTTTTAAAAATTTCAGTCTTCTTTTCTACTCACTGCATTGTCCTCTTTCATTGTTCCTTTTCTTCAGCATGTACATATTTTTTAGTTTAAATTGTAACTTGAAGAGCATAAATTTAGCACATTTAGTTACATTTTGGTCAGATATCTTACATCTAGTTTGTGATTATGTCCTTCTTTATCACTTGCTTCCCTTCTTCTTTTTTGGCACTTCGTATTTCTCTTGGTTTGGTGGATTTAAAGGTAATCCCAGATAGAGTTTGAGAGATGTTCTTTTCAGGCATTTATCTTCATGGTTGGAAGGAATAGAGAGGCAGGCAAGCCCTCTTCTAGAACTGGTGGTAGCGTGGAAGGGGAGTTGTTGGGAGTGGTGGTGGGAGGTGTGATGGTAAGGAAACAAAGAAGAGTCATAGGAATTCGACACCAAGACATGCAGTACCGCAAGAACTCATGGGACCTGGCCTGTTGCTGGGAACCAAAACCACTCTTAAGGGAGTTCTCCTCTCCTCTTTCTCCCCTCCCCTTCCCTTTCTCTCCATCTGTTCTCATTTAGCACGTGTCCTATTATGGCCACTCCAGTCCCCCATCTACATGACCTTCTTACAGCTAAGAAGTCACTATTCTCTTTCCCAAGTCCAAAAATCTCAAGAAAAAAAATTTGATTGGAACAGTTCCTCTTTTATCACCAGGCCATAGGTCCCTGGCCTGTCCTTCATCAGTCCTCTCTGATCCAGGGGGACAGTGTCAGGCAGCACCACTTAGAGCTTGTGTGGTTGCCTAAGCCTGCCCCTTCCAGCTGAAGGACAGGTCTCTTAGGAGACCAGGCTTTATAGCTCCGAACACAGCAGCACACTGGACTTGATTGAGAAGATTAATATTGGGCTGCTGGTTTTAAATGAGACATTAAAAAATACAACTGATATCTCAGAAAAAGACAACATCCTATACTAGAAAGTGTTTTTGGAAATTTCCTCTAGTAAAAATTTGGATACCTGAGTGATCACTTTCCTTTCTTTGGAAATTATTTTTTATGTGAAAGCTGTTAGCAAATAATGCTGAAGTGACATCTCCCCACCTTGAAAATCTCACCTGTGGAAGCTCCTAAGCTATGGCATCACTGGTTGTTTCCTTAGCTTATTTAAGAGGGAGTGGCCAAGGGACAGATACCACAACTGGGCCAGCTTATCTGTCCATAGAGTTTGACGGGAAACAAGGCTGCAGGTGTGTCCCCTGTCCACATCCCACACACAGGCACAATCATACTTGACAAGGGAGCTCCCGAGGGAAGTGGGCCAAGAGGGATCGTGACCACTATGCTAGGAAACTGACACTTGCTCGTCTGTGTGACCAAGCCAAACTGTTGATGCAAATATTAAATCTATTGTCCCAAATTCTCTTTACTCAGATTGCATGTCTCATGTTTCAAATCATGCCTAAAATTGTCCTACATATATCCAGGAAAGCGCTAATAAAAATCTCGTAAGCTTTTCTGAATTCTTCCCCTCTTATCCTAGTTCTCTCAGCAATTGTCTTTCTCTCCATCTCTCCACCCTCCTTTTCTCCGTTTCCCCAAGCTCCCACTTCCACCTAGTCATGGTAAATCCATGTTCTCCAATTCCCCCAACATGGCTTTAGAAGTAACCTTTAAGGATATCTGACTAGTGGAGTCTAACCCTCATATGTCATCTGAAACCTCACTCTGGGAACATGGAAATACAGCTTGTAAGGCTTGAATTGACAGTGTGCTGCCACTGGTATGTGATATCTAATTTCTCTTTTCTCTTCTTTTCCTAAGTACCTAATATAAGTCCCTCCAGTTAAATAATGAAGAAGCTCTACTCTGCTTCTTCTCCTTTCTTTCTTATTTTCTCAAAGCCAGCTTTTGAAAAAAGCACAGATGATGAGGCACAGGAACTTTGGTTCTTATTACAAGCATGAAAACTGGGACTTCACCCGTATTACTTTCTCCCATCCATTTTCATTTATTAAATCTGAAATGTTACAATTTGCCTTCCTATCAAGTTCAGTGGGTTCTTTAAAAAGCGAGAGTTTAAAGTACCCCTGTCATTGATGATAATTATTTTACTACATTTTAATTTATAAAAAACTATAACTTGGGGGGGTTGGTAGATGAGGGTAAAAGGGATCAAATATATGGTGATGGAAAGAGAACTGACTCTGGGTGGTGAACACACAATGTGATATATAGATGATGTAATACAGAATTGTACACCTGAAACCTATGTAACTTTACTAACAATTGTCACCCCAATAAACTTTAATTAATATATATGTGTATATATATATATATATATATATACACACATATGTATATATATATATATCTTATTAAAAAAGAGAGTATTTCAACAAGCTTGGTGACAAATGTCAGACAGAGTAGGGAGTTATTTATTGTTTTCAGCAAATTTTATCCTTTTTGGCAAGAATCCTTGGAAAGAAATAGGTCAGTTTCTTGCTGCTATTGAAAAAAAATCCCAAAAATGGTGTTTGTGTTTTGGTCTGTTCTCTACATAATGACTGTTTCGTGAAAGACATGCCCAAACAACACAAGACCGGAGCTTGGGAACCTCTATCTGTTCCAGAAACCAGAGTTCCCACATAACTACATAATGTGCTGCTATCAGGTTACTGGATTGCCACAATTGCCTAATATAACAGTGAGTTTGGGGCGCTGCCGTTGGGGGGAGTGGTGTAATTACCAGGGGGATGACTTAGGCTGAGTGTTTGCAGTACTCAGGATCTAACATGCACAACTCACGGACGGGCCCCTGCTCCACCTCAGTATTCAACCCCAGGCCAAGGCTATCCAGGGTTAAACTTTCCAAGGTCTTTCCTCCCTCCGAGGTAATATTGTATGTCAGCTGTCATTTCTGATGCAAGGGTCAAAGAAAGGATAGCATTTAATTACACTGCTGGTCTTGTTTTCATGATCTTGTTTTCATGCCTCTGAAATGTCTTTATTTCAGAATACCCAAAATGATTTCTGACAAGATCTCTGATTTTTCCTTTGCAGTGACAAAAATGATTTGTTCACTTTCTATAACAGGTTCAGGATGGTGATGACTTGTCATTAAATTTAGTCATTTTTGTATCAAATTTCAACCTGTATCCATTCTTGTTCCTAATTCTTTCCCAGTCCCAGCTCCCGACCTAAAAGGAGCCAGGCTTGGTAGTAGAATTTTTGGAGTTCAGCAAGTATAGCTGGATGACAGGGTTGAATGTTGATTGCACACATTTATGAAAGTGACAGGTAAATGTAAAATGCTTAGAAGACAAGACCCAATTCTATTCAATGTGGTTGGTGGTGTTTCCAGTTGAACTTAGCACATTGAAGCTCCCAGGAGTGAAGCTCAACCTGGACCACTAGAAACTAATAGTAGAACGCTGGTGTAGGGGTGAGAAAAAACTGGAGCATGATCCCCTACATCCATTTTTCAGTTCCCGTTCACACCACACACATTCCCTGATGTGGTTCTGCTCAGCTGAGAGTTCCCACCATCACAGCCTTGGGCGGCGAGCTCCTCACACCCTTGATGATCATGTCTCCGTGGCTTCTAATCCTATGTCTTAAACCTGATTATTACCCCAATTCTTAGCTCATTCTGCTCATGGCTGACCTCTTTTAGTGGCAAATTCCTTGGCTGAAAATAATCCAGATGTCCTAGAGAACTAAATGGGCAAGAGGTTAAATAGTCCTGTATAATGATGATTTTTAAAAGATTTTTCCTAAGTAGCGGAATGTTTTTTCTTCAGACTAAATCTTAAGCAGATGCCCAATATCTAAAGCAGATGAACGTGACCCTGTGAGGATGTCCCGCCACGCTGTCATGTTAACCCTGAGGAAACTTCACAAACTCAAAGATTCCCCAGGACATGGATTGGAAACCACTAATGTACAGGATTCTGAAAGGGAAGAGGAAGCCAAAACGTTTGCGGCTCATTTCGACAGCTGTTTTACTCGGTAATTATGCCTTATTCCCATGACCTACCTCTGAACCCAAGCTTCCTAGATCCTATTCGGAGCAAGGGATGGAGGTAACCTAGAGAAAAGCTAGCTCTCCATCCTCTTACTCACTTTCTTCTCCAAGATTTTTACCAACTTCCTGCTTTTGTAAATTCTGTGGGCCTCTGGTCAAAGGATCCTCTAGTCAAAGATTCCAATTCCAGTTCTGCTTCTTTCCAACTGTGTGTGAGGATCATTTCTTTGTGGGTTGACAGAAATAATAAAATCTACGTTACCTTTCTTGAGAATAAAAATCAAAATAAGGTAATTGTATAAAATAACTGTGTGAACTATGCATTCTATATGCTTTTAAAGTTATTATTAATACATACACTGGAGTGCTGGAGACAAGAGATATATTACCAAAAAGGTTCGGTTAGACTGTAATCGTCATTATTAAAACCTTGATGGCTCTGGAGTCACACACGGAGGACACAAATTAATGAGGAAAGTGACCTGCTCTTTTTTGGCAACCTCCCAGCGCTGTGGATGCAGTGTTGACCTATAACCTCTGGCCACGAACCTCAGCATGTGCCGAAAGGACATTTAAAGAAGATCGAAATCTCTAATAGTGACCTGCCAAGGGGCAGAGGATAGTCGCCAAACTCAGGTCTCTGGCAGCACTGGGACAACAGTCGATTTCTGAACAATGAGTATAGCATGTTTGACCGAGCATCTATGTGAAGTCACAGACAGAGCAAGGCAAGTTGCATCATCTCTCCTGGGTCAGAACTGTGAAAGTTGCCATAAAGTCCATGACTGTTTCAATGAATTTAAGCAGAAGCTCTTAGTATCCTGGAAAGAAGTATCCTGGAGAGAAAGGGACACCTGTTAGGACAGTGATCTGAGGCAGATCACTGCTGGAATCACCCATATGTTATGTTAGTCAAAGAAAAGAAAAGAATTTAGAGATTATTTGGTGCAGAAACCTGAAAACGTTGGCCCCTATGCTGCCTCTTACCTTTCTCAAGATCATGGCAGACACACCAATGAAGACTCTCTATGATTATCCTTATCTACAAAATGGGATAACAAAGAGATAATTCACGTAAATCACTTAGAGCAGTGCCTTTCAGAGAATACTCAAAAAATTGATATTATTCCTACTGAGCCATATTAGCACTTTCCCACTTAGACAGGATACAGTCTTAGAGTCCCTTTCACCAAGCATTATAGGACAATACTTCCAAGATGCAAGAGGAACTTATGAGCCATTTCTGGTCTAGTACAACTGCTACTCCTATCCTTGCCCCACCATCATTCTGTGACTCAGGAAACTGACACTGAGGGAGAAGGAGAAGCTGACTGTCCACTGAGCTGTGCTATCTTTGAAGACTTGTCACACCTGGGAACAATGATCTTAACATCTATTTTTTGGATTGTACTGTATAGTATCTCTCCTTCCTTTTCAACCGTCCAGCAAAGGCAGAAATACCATCTTCTAAGATTTTGGTAAGCTTGTTTCCGCATGCTAAAGTCACTGACCACTTAGTTAAAGTACTGTGAGCTGAGGTGAAGGCAAGCTCCAGTTCCAAGAAGAGAGATATATATATTTTTTCCCTTTTAAAGATCTTTATTAAAAGTATAGCTAACATGCAATATTATAGTGACTTCAGGGGTACACCATAGTTATTCAACATTTATGTACTTAAAGATGTGATCGCCATGATAAGTCCAGTAAACATCGGACACTTTACTATGCTATCACAATATTATTGACTATATTCCCCATGCTGTATGTTACATCCTCATGATTTATTTGTTTTATACCTAAATATTTGGACCTCGAAGAGAGATATGAGGACAGGAAACCACAGGGCTTTACAGGGCAAGAGAAACAGCATAACTTAGACTGTGTGAGTCGTCAATGACAAGATGGACTCCACAAGGCTGAAAAGTGACTTTTCTAACATTAATCATATAAAGTTGGCAACAATAATTGGCTCTACCCCTAATATTTTTAACTTTTTAATTTGCTAAGCTTCTTGATGATTCCAAGTAGTTGTACAACCCCGGGACTGTGCAGCAAGTCTCCTGCATGAGAGATTGTGAGTCATGGCTCAGAGGTTCCCCGTGTGGTATGAGGATATCTGGACATGGGCCATCCTTTCTCCTCTCCCCAACCTCTCTCCTCCTCCCAATCTCTTCCCAGATGGGTTGTTAATTCCCTTCTCTCGGTCCACTCCCTGACTGTCTCCACTCTTGTGATTGCTTTACCTTCCCTAAGCTGCCATTATCTGTCATGACAGTAGCTTTTTGGCATCTCCTCCCATCCCCACCCAGCATGGCTTTTCTCTTCTTGAGCTTCTTTCTCTGCTCTCACTCCCACTCCCCTTTTCCTAATCCATTTCTTTCCATTTTTCTTGCTTGTTCATTTCCTGAGTTCCACCCTTCCTTATTTATCCCAGTTCTCATCTTTTGTATTTATTCCTCTATTCACTTTTTTCTCTTTAAGTATCACAATGCTAAGATTTAAATTAAAAGGAAAGTGTCTTTTGTCCTATTGAGCAAATCTTCTCAAGAGATTGGCATTTCTCATCAGGCTCCATGTTCAAGCTACTCATTCTCTTTTCTATTGTTAGACTTTCTTCAATATCATGAAGCAATAAAGTCCAATTTATTATTTTGCTTTTTGACTTACTGGAGGGGGGCAGAGGATGGGAGAAAAAGAGCACAGGAATCTAGAAAGTGTTTTACTTGATGATCTCTGTCATCCCCACAAGCTTTGCACTTCTGGAAGCTGCATTTTACTTCACCATTTGAATTCATATCTCTCCACATTATTTCTAAGAATATGCTCATTCCTTTATGCATAGAAAACCTGATTTGGAGTAGGGAGAGAGCAGTTTCCCTAATGAAAATGTTGGACAAACTACTATTTGTTTATTGAATGAGAGGAAGCAAAGGAGGGGGGAAGGAGTTGAAATAGTATAATCTCTCTCTCTCTCTCTCTCTCTCTCTCTCTCTCTCTCTCTCTCTCTCTCTCTCCTCTCTCCTCTCTCCCTCTCCCTCTTTTCCTTTTCTATCAATCTCCAGAATGAGGAATTGGATGTCAAACTATGGAAGTTGGACCAACTTAATCTGGTTTTCAAAGATTGAGTTGAACGGGGTCTCTTGGTAGCCTACGACTGATATCAGGAAGAGCCCTTTAAAAATTTGAAGTGGCAGTTTATTTTCTCTGCCTTATCAACTTGACCTCATAGACCCATAGGTTTGCCCAAGCTGCAAACCTCTCATGATTCATACATACACACACTTCAAGGGTCTGTGTTCATGTGCATGAAGTGGGACTTCAGCCTCCCCCAGGCATTTCTGGGCATCTCTAGGGGTAGCTCATATGTGGTCACATCTAGTTCCGAGGGTCATCCATTCCAGCCCCCTCACAGGTATTTGCCATGGAATGAATGGGGTACTTGCCACAACCCCGACCCTTTCTTTCGCGGAGCGCCACTTCCCTCTAGATTGTACAGCGCTATGTCCTTGTGCTCCCAAAGCTAGAGGGCCCTGAAGGTGCTACTATGACAGCAGGTTCCTCGGGATTCTGGCTGCACTGGGGTATTTTGTGTTCTCTGAAGGTAAGGTAGAAGGCTCTGGTATCGACCATGTCTGTCATCCAGGCCCTGAAACTTCTCTGTTTGCCGCAGCTCTGTACAGCTCAGAGAAGGAACAGAAGCGCCGCGGGATCCAGTTCCCCTTGCCTGCCCCTGCCCCCATCACCCTCCCACAAACGGTGCTCTCTGTTGAGTCCCCTGTTTTCCTTGTACCGACACCCTCCTTCTGAAAACTGGCATGTTTCTGGCCTTGACGGTAGTCATGGTTTCATGGGTGCATATTTATCTCCAAACACATTGAGCTGTGTACATTAAATATGTACAACTTCTTACATGTCAATCATACTTCAGTAAAGTGATTTAAAAAATACTAACCAAATCAACTCATTAATAGGTCAAACCCTCTAGTTTTCTTTCTGAATATTGTTATAATTCTCTCTGCATAGTGACATAAAGGTGTTATTTAAAGTCATAAAGGTAGCCAATAGAAGAATTAAAGGAATTAAAATAACCATTAGGAGTTATAATAATAGGAAAACCCTATTATTATAATCATGTAAGATTAGGAGAATAAGGGGGAGGGAGAGAAAATATTCTCCCTCAATATTTCCTCTCTCCTTCCCCTCTTTCTTCCTGGTATCCTCTCACACTCCCAGTGCTACCCCTCTTCCTCTGGTCCTCACTTGGCTCCTATTCTCTTGCTTTCCCTCTTCTCTCCCATTCCAACCAAAACGCTCAGTTCCTGAGTGCCTGAAATCCCTGCCTGTTGCAAAGCGTCTGTGCATTCCAAGTCAATGGAACATTGTTGAGGATGGTCACCACTGTTAAGCTCACAGACAGAAAAGAGCCTGTTAGTTGAGGCAGTTGTCTGTGCTCGTTTCAGCGATCAGTTTCCAGGAATTGTCAGGGGCAGCAGTCAGAATCGCGAGGAGGTTTTATTTTGATATTGCACCTTTCATTTTTGATGGGAAAATATGTTTATGAAAGTGTACTCATAACTCTGCCTATGAAAATCGTTTTGAGGCTGAGTGTGAGGTTGAGGATTTTGAATCTTGAATTCAGACAATGTATCTAGTAAGAGTGAGATCAAAATAAAGACCTTTCCAGACAAGCCAGGGCATCCTTGTTTGAAGTTATTTAAGGATTCATGTTAGGAAGAAAAAAAAAAAAGATAAAGAAAACCAAAAATGAGGAAACATGGGGTTCAGGAAACAGAGACTTCAACCCAAGACTGCGGTAAAAGGGAGGTCTCAGATGTCAGTTGTGAAACCGAAGGATGCACTATTTGGAGAGGAAGCCTTGCAATCAACAGCATGACTGAGGGATTAAAAAAAAAAACAACAACTTAAGGAAATTGCAAAAGCACATTATTCTTTTGTCGATTAAAAAAAGGCAAAGGCTAGTAGAAAATCCAGGGAAAACAAAAATCTAGACAAGAAAGTTTTGCTGAAACATGACAAAGATAATAAAGAGGTATGCTTTTAAACAATTGATAATGTGTAAGAAAAGAGAATCCTTTTGGCCTTAATGTTAAAAGTATTTCCCCCTGCATAGCCCAGATGAACTGTTGAGAAGAAAATACAATCCTAGATGCTACTTGGTTCAGCAGTGAGCAACATTTACTCACTCACAATATAAAGACTGTATATTCGCTTTCATCTTTTAAAATTAATCAATAGACAAAGCACACGCATCTGTCACCAGAAGCATAAATAAATGTTAACAGGTTTGATAATGCAAAGGTTATGTAGCTTATTCTACAAAAAAAAAAAAAAGGATTGAAATTGTGACTAAGGTTGATGGAGGATGAAATAATGATGTATATGGGTTATTTAAACTCACAAAGGTAGCCAATGGAAGAACTGAAGATAGTATATAATTATTAAAAACCAAGAGGGTAAAAGGAGGGAAAGTGAAGGATAATATAAAAGAGGTCAATAGTCATTTTCAGAGTCAGTTGGTATCATTTAGAGTTGGTAGATCACGAAATAGAAATTTATGCTTATTACTCAGGATGATGGATGTCAGAGTGGCTGCCTCTGGGGCATGGCATGGGGGGGTGACATGGGGGGGTGGGTTGGAAAGGGTGTAGAGAAAATCTATTGCTTTAAAGCTCTTCTCTATTTTTTTAAACCAGGCTTATTCTTATTTTAATGAAACATGAAACTAAAATTAAATCGTGCCCCACTTTATGTATTTGTGCCGATTCAGGACAGAGAGTACTCATCAGCCAGCAGGGATTAATTTTTTTGTTTTACATTTACCACATACAACATGCTCATTTTCTTTTTCTTACCCCCATTTCCCTTGGAATAAAATGGCTAAGGTGGTGAGTTTTGGCATTAGGATGTCGTTTCTTAGTAAACAAACATGACCATTTCCAAGCTGGGATTTTCATGACCAACTGGAAGAGCAATTTATTCACTGGGTCCAGTGTGGCTAGAACTGGACACAAGGGCCAGGAAGCATCGTCCCAAATGCCCATCCTCATTCATTTTCTTTTCTTGGATGATAACACTGAGGATGTTCTGTTCTCACAGATGCCTTCCTTGCTGAAATGAGGAAGGAAAGCCCTAAACGGCAATCTGAAACCTGTTTACCCATGTTTTTCTGTGCTCTAGTACCCTCGCAGCTCTGTCTACCTGGAGGAGAACACAGGAAGCAGTGGTGATGGCTTCTCTCTTCTCACTCCCAGGGACCAACTTGGAAAGGCATGAGGTGAGACTCTCACACTGCCCAGTGAGTGCTGGCTTCAATGCAGGTGCCCAGAAACCAATGAGGAGCATCAGAGAGCCTGGCAACCCTCCCAGGCTGCTGAAATTCATATATAACCACACTGTATAACTCCCCCACCATGGGGTATGTCCACAACCCAAGTACTGTCAGCCTCCTAGCCCATTCAGTCCAAGCAATAAGGTGAACTGTGGCCATAGGCACAGCC
Organism: Rhinolophus ferrumequinum; assembly: GCF_004115265.2. Taxonomy (NCBI): domain Eukaryota; kingdom Metazoa; phylum Chordata; class Mammalia; order Chiroptera; family Rhinolophidae; genus Rhinolophus; species Rhinolophus ferrumequinum. The sequence goes on along the minus strand of NC_046289.1, from coordinate 58,672,113 downwards.
TTAGAAAGCCAGAGGACAGGAAGAGGGTAGGCAAGCACTTTCCAAAACTCTGAAACAAAGATTTAGTCAGTACCATAGTAGCTCTGAAATGTGAACATTGCTCCCACAAATCTTTAACTTCCTCTAAGGGAATCACTTCTACACTTAGTTCATTATTTCACAAACCAGAGAATAAAAAAATGCAGCATTAAGTAAACTGATCTTACATCCTCTGAAGCCATCACAAGCTTCTGGGTCCCCTCGTGTTAACATATACCTGTTGGCCAAAGAACTTAGAATACAGTTGACTGAATTTTATATGAAATGATTTTAGATCTTGATAGTTAAACCTATTCTTAGAGGAGAGGAGAAATAAGAAACAAGATATTTAAGAGTCTGGTAAAAAAAATTTTTTTTGAGAAAAATAACTACAGACCCAAACAGGAATCCAATTTCTAAAAGTTAAATAGAATTGGAGCCAAAAAATAGTATCTGACTATGGGGCCTTCTAGGGGGAAACTGGGCAGCCAGTGGAATCCCAGCACGATAGAACTTCTGCCGATCCAGGAGCCACTCAGAGGAAAAGCAGCCAGGGGAGACTTGGCCAGAGTGTGACATGCCTGAGTAGTAAGAGGAGGGCAGCTCTGTTTTAGCTGCTCCTCTACAGCCACGTGGCTCTCTGGCTGTGACCCTGGAGTCTCCCCCCGACCTATAATTTAATTTACAAATGTAATTTATGTTTCCCTGGAGAATGCCACTCTAGGGTACCAAAGGACACTGCACAGTGTATAGTGTTCAGACTCCAGAAAAGTGCCCCCCTAGTTTTTCTGGGAAACCTCAAAGAATGTCTTAAATGTCTCCCACTGAGTGACATGATTCTGCTCCTTGTCACTAACTGGATGCCAGGGCTCATCCTCCAGCTGTGTCCCGTCACCACGGGGCCTGTACACGTCCACGACAACACTAGGGTCTCTGTGTCTCGTGTTACGAGCATTGCTATTGACACGCACTGAAGCTGGCTTCCTGCTACCACCGGTGTTGGAGCTGGCCTTGTTCTTAATCTGTTCAGCTGCTGTGACAGAATACCATCGACTGGGTGGATTATAAACAACAAATGTCTATTCCTCACAGGCCTCGAGGCTGCGAAGTGCAAGATCAAGGCAGATTCATTGCCCAGTTAGGGCTGGCTGCCTGGTTCATAGGCAGCCATCTTCTCACTGTGTCCTCACATGGCCAAAGCGGCAAGGCAGCTCTCTGAAGTCTCCTTTATAAAGTTGCTAATCCCATTCAGGAGGGTTCTGCCCTCGTGACTCAAATACCTCCCAAAGGCCACCACCTCCATGTACTATCCTATTGGTGATTAGGTTTCAACAGCTGAATATGGGAGGACACAAACAGTCGGTCTGTAGGACCTGGAATGTGCCTACTTCCCCTTGTCATTCTGAGGCTGTATTATAACAAGGCACACTGTCCTAAAGTGGTCCCCTTACAGGGATGCCTGACCTCAGCATCTTACAGGTACTTTATGCTTAAATTCCACTTGTCTCTACATTGACTTAATCATTTTTGCTGCAAGGAGCTTGTGTGCCTGATTCTGTCCTCTTTTAGAATGGTTTTTTCCTAGAAGACTTATCCTGCCAGGCCAGACATGCTCAGAAATGCATAAATTTAGCAATGAACCTGACTTACGTTCCAATGAAAACCACCCTGCTGATTGTGTTCATTATGTGCCCAGAACTGTACCTGGTTCTGTGGCAGAAAATAAATGGGGTACTTTGCTCTTGTTCTGGAGAAGCTTAAAAACATATTGGGAAAATAAGATATGCACATAAAATGGTTAAGTAACAAAGCCAAGCAAGATAGGGGTAAGTGCTCAAATGGGAAATAATTAGAAGAGTAAAAGATTGTGAATTGTTTTGTACTATGTATTGGAGTTTTGGAAAAGCTTATAGGAGACATTTGAGCTTGATCTCAACAAATGCTATGTTAGTCAGCTGTCTTGGTTGTAAGTGAAAAAAACAAGCAAACAGATTAAAATTCCATTAAAGAAGGAATTGTACCTCCAGAGATCATCTATGTTCAGGTATAGTTAGATGCAATCATCAGAATTTAATTGTTATTTTTGTTTTATGTTTAGACAGTGAAGGTTTTCATTGACATGACCAAGGCAGCACGTTAGTACATTTTCTTTGTGGACAGGAGGTTGAATAACAATAACTATTATTTATTGATTCTTTACTAGGTGTCAGGCACATTCATTTTATAGGTGAGGACACAGAACTAGCAAGTGATGGGGCTGATAGTGAAACCTGATATCGTAGTTGTCTAACTCCTGAGTCCATGCCTTTAGCAACTGCACTCTTTTCAGCAAATTCACTGCTGTGTCTTGTCCAGCTTTGTAGCTTCACTAATGTCTGCCAATGCCAGGAATGGCCATCTGAGAGTTAGGTAGTCACTGACTGAGCCCCACACTGCTCTGAAACTCTCCAAACTAATAGCCCAGAGATCACCTGGGGCATGAGAGGTGGCAATAAGAACCTGTATTGTTGTTGTACCCCATCTTCCTCCGTCAGGCACCAGAAGTAGCCGATCCCAGTATAGAAACAACCCAATGATAGCACCAGTGGAATGCAGAAAGGACAGCATTGTACCGTCTCTGTGAATGGACTGAGACCAGTGCGAGTTGCACCATAGTAACTACCTACAGCTCAATTTCTTGGTTTCTCTGAATGTCAGGGTCCAGGTATAAAAGACCTTATGAGACAGAGCAGAGTGACACGGTGAGCCTAGAATGAATGAGTTATGGTCTTGAACTGAAGGAATAAAGAAAAAAATATCTATCTAAAATGGTTCTCATAGGGCCTCACACAAAGTAATTTCTCATAATTGCAAGACAGTGTTTATCATTATTTCTCCTCCTTTAGTACTACTCTACTATTACCTCGGTACCCCCACCACCATTACTACTCTGCTACTAATACCACTGCTCTCCTCCTCCTCTATTACTACTGCTACTGCTGCTTCTATTACTAGTAATACACCCCTACTGCTGCTATTACTACTATTACTGCTGCTGCTGCTGCTCTATAATACTTTAACATAATAAATATGATATGTAATATAATTAATTAATATAATATAATATAATATAATATTACTTAGTTCTTTCCATCCAGTCGGTGTTAGTTTTTATCTTCAGACTTATCCTCTAGTGGTGAGAGATGGCTGAGGTAGCTCCCAGCATCATATTCTCACACATTCATATTTAAGGCTGGAAGAGAGAACGTAGAGAGAACCTTTCCTGTGTCCTTTTTAAAGAGTGAGAAAAAAATTTCCCAGAAACTTCTCTGCAGACTTCACCTTCATCTCAGTGGCCAGAATTGTATTACGTGACCCTTCCCAACCTGAGGACTGGCAACAGAAAATACAATACAATTCTCATAACTGGTCTGAGTGGACGGGGCCTATTCTTCATAAAGCTCTTGTACTCCTGATACCTGAACAAAGTCAGGGTTTGGTTAACATGAAAGAGATTGGGCGGTGACCATTTCTTTCATGTACAACCAGTAGTGTCAGCCACAATGATGTAGTTGGAACTGTCTCTCAATGTAAGCAACCTGATTTCAGCCAAATTTTTTATAAGTCTATGCTTTAGACTCCTTGAAAATAGTAATAGAGTCTTATCAATACATTCCCTCAACAGTGCTCAAAATGGAATGATTTTGGAGTTTTGAATAAAGTGAAGCAATCATATTTTCCCCATAGTTATGTCTTGTTTTCATTATGGGAACTGAGATCGCATCAAGCTAATAAAAACAACATCTCCAATGGTTACTGGTCCCTGAATGACTTTTTTTTCTCCACCTCCACACTAAGTTAAGAAAGAGAAAGCTTGGAACTGTCTTCATTAGGGTTGCATATTACTGTTAGAATAGAGGATGGGGAGCCAAGAAATGCATGTCATCAGAAATGTCTTCTTTCCAGTCTTTAAATACATTTTTTATCAGAGTTTCAAGAATAAGGGAAGTAGTAGGAAGAGTGAAAATGTACCTTTGATGGAATCAGAACACAAAATGAAATTTTAATTGAACTGGCCATTGAACTAAAATGATTAAAAGTAATTTCATGAGAAAAACAAATATAAGTCCCTGAATTAGACCCCAAAACCAATTATTAAAATATAAAAAGGTGGTGCAAGGGCATGTGTGGGGTGGGAAATCTATTCTACTTAAATTTATAAATTGAGTCAGGAACGTTTAGTCTACGTTTCAATAACAAGCCACCCAAAAATCTTGTGCATAATGCAACAAAAGTTTATGTTTCACTCAAGCAAAGTGTGCTGTACACCCAGGCAATGTGCCAGGGCATCTTTCCTCTGTGTGTTGGCTCAGCATCCCAGCTTGATTCAATCCATGACACTTCCTAATCAACCCATGTGTTGACAATTGCTGTAATGGAAAAAAGTGGGCTGAGAATGAGTACTAAAATGCCTCAACCCTGAATTCACATGAGACCTCTGCTCATTTTTCATTGGCCAAAGCTGGTCACATGATCATAGCTAACTTCAAGGGGTGGGGACATGTACTCCTATATGCCTGGGGAGTAGAGCAGAATTGACGATTGAAGACCAGAAGTATCATTAAGTAGTCTATCACACAAATTTTAGTGGGAAATAAATTCATTATGAATCCAAAATACCATAAGCCTGTTAGAAACACGTAAATATGAGGCTACATGAACAGAAGTAATCTCTCAGAATGATGGCGCTAATAGTGGTGCTAACTTCCTTTCCTTGGACAGAATATTCATTGAGTGTTGTACTCATTTGAGGGACTATACTTTAAGAGGTTTTCTAGAGGTATTCAGAGAAGAGCTAAATGCAGAATAATCAAAATCTCTTTATGTTTAGACTGGAGAAGTCTTTTGAGCCAAAATAGCCATGCGTTCTCAAATATATGAATATGTGACTTGCTTTAAGGAACTGTGGGTAGTAATCTACAGAGAGAAAGATTTCTGTTCACTTCAGAGTCTTCTGCAGTCAAAACTATATGGCTTACCCCAAAGTGAGAGAAGCTCCTTCTTAAGGCTGTGATCCGAACATGGGTTGAACTTCCTCTTTGGCACAAAGAGTGGGGGAAATGGAGAACTTAAGCATCATGTGACTCATTGGACTAGAAGACCCTTGAAGATGTTTTAAGCCCCATTCTTGATAATTGGATGGTCCCTGAGTTGCCCACAACTCCCATCTGGGTGATTGCCCCAGGACCTCCAAAACCACTAGCACTTGCTTGGACTTCCTTCCAGGGCCCTAGAGACATACATTGCTGGGCTCTGGCTACACAAATAAGAGACTGCCGACTTATATCCCAAAGGTGAAGAGGATGGGGTGTGGTTCAGAGCCCTGGGTTGCTGTACTTTATCCAGAATTGTGTTCACAAGGCAGCTCCAAGTCACTCCAGAGCGAGCTGTGGAAACACACGAGAAGCCACGCACCCTATTGTCTTCCTGTAATAAATCTGGGCTGAACTAACGCAAACCAAATTTGATTTAAAAACACACACACACACACACACACACACACCACACACACAAAAACCCAGAATCAAGAAATTCATATTAGGCAGAGCCTTTTCATGTCGCTTTATCCTTGAGTGAATTTCTTTACAGCTGAGTTGGAAATTCTATCAAATAGGGATTAGAATTTCTTTGCCAACTCCTGATGTGCATCTTACTCGGGGTCTACACATGGTCTATCCAGAGCTGCCCTGCTTTGCCACCGGGGGTTTACTGCATTCTTCACTCAGTAAGCATTTCCTGGCATCCTCCTGATCACACACACACACACACACACACACACACACACTTTTTTCCTTTTTTCAATTCATGAGTTGTACTTTCTTGGTTACTATGGCTGCAAATTGTTGATACTGGATTCATAGTTAGGTTTTTATTCCTTTTTGTCATTTTTTCCCATGAACTAATAAGCCACAGTGGAGTTAAAAGTGTGAGTAAATGTGAACCTTACACAAAGCATTTTTATATTCTATTGCCATTCCCTTCTTACCCTTAATCATTTAGAGTTGTTAACATAAGAAAATGAAAATGTTCGGCCTCCTCCCTTCCCCACCTCCTCTTCCCTCTCATTTCCCAAGGTTCAGAGGGGGAGGAACCATCAGCCATTTCCCATCAGGACTGTTTGCACAGTAACACATGTCCGCAATTACTGGGATCAGAAACTGAAGACACCTTTTGGGTTGGTGATGGATGACTGGTTGGCCCCTGCTCTCTGTTGAATATGCACCAGGGCTGCCACAGTGGGAATGGCTTAGCAGAGTAATATTTTTCTCTCCCGTGACTCAGGCGGCGTTTGTTCTGGGCCACAGACCCAGTTCTCAGTGAGTGTGAGCCCAGTCTCAGTTTGTGTATGAGCCATTCCACAGGAGAATCCAAGCTCATAGCTCGTCTCATGGGGAAAATATCTCAAACTGAATCAAGAGGAGAAATGCATAAAGCATAACTATTTATATGGCAAGAAAATAGGTTCTAGAGTAAGACTGCCTGGGTCTGAAACTTGCATTTATTACTTACAAGTGACATGACTTTTTGCCAAGCCATATAACATCTCTTAGCCTCCCTTTTTTCATCTGGGAAAAGGAGACTAAAAATAATAGTCCCTATCTCATGGAGCTGTCATGAGGGTTAAACGAGATAACCCATGGAAAGGACTTAGTACACTGTATGGCATTAAGTGCTCAGTAAAAGTGAGCAGTCGTGCTAGTCAAGAACCTTTTTGTAGCAATGGACCAAAAAACCCCTCAAAACAACTTAAGTCCAGAAAGGCATCTTATTGATTCATATAAGGCATGGATGTTGCAGGGGTTCAACCACTGTCAGTGAGACTCAGTCTCCCCCTCCCTCTTGATTCTGCTGTTGTGGTAGCCAGTATCTCTGATGGCTCCCAGTGATCCTTGCCTCGTGGCAATATCCTTGGGTGGTCCCCTCTCACATTGTACCAGAGTTGTTCTGTGTGACCAGTAGAATATGGCAGAAGAGATGGTAAGTTGCTTCTAAGTTTAGGTTATAAAAGACACTGTGGCTTTCCTGTTAGTCTCTCTCTCTCTCTCTCTCTCTCTCTCTCTCTCTCTCTCTCTCTCCCGCTCTTCCCTCTCTCTCTCTCTCTCTCCACACACATACACTTATTCACTCTGGGAGAATCCAGCTGCTATGCTGTGGACAGCACTAGGGATAGGCCCACATAGTAATGAATTGAAGTCTCCTGACAATAGCCACATGAGTGTGCCATTTTGGAAGTGGAGTCTCCAGTCCCAGTCCAGCCATCAGATGACTGTAGCCCCTGATGACAACTTGACTGCAACCCCATGAGACACCCTGAGCCAGAACTACCCATCTAAGCCACTCCTGGATTCCTGACTCTTACAAACTATGTGAGATAACATTTTCTGTGTTAAGCTACTAAGTTTGGGGGTAATTTTTTATGTAGCAATAGATACCTAATGCAACTGTCTGCACTGACGGCTTCACTTGTAGGTGGGTCTCTCTGATGCAGCTGTTAGCAGTCTTGGGCTTATACCATCCTCCCAGCTAGAAATTCTAGTAGAGATCTTCCCTTTCTCTACAAATGACAGCAAACTCACTAGACTGAGTCTCGTTGGATGGGCTTGGTTAAGTTTCCTTCCCTTAACTAATACTTTCCACAGAGTTTAAAAAAAAAAAGTGGTATTACCAGAAGAAGGAGGAATTTTCTTGGGCAGCAAATACAATAGATATCTCCTATTGTTATTATTACTAATCACCATGCAATTGTTTATTTCGTGCAGGTGAATATGTTTGGTAGTAATATTGGCTAAACTTTACTGAGTGCTTGCTGTGTGTCAGGCACTGTTATAACAATTTTATATATTTCACTCACTTAACCCTTGCAACAAGCCTTTGGGTACTATTATTCTCTCCATTTCATGAGAAGAGGCACAGAAAGTTTAAGTAACTTTCCCAAAGTAACACAGCTAGTAAGTGCTCAAGCAGGGATTTGAACCAAGATAGTTTAATTTTAGGATTTATGCTCACGAACCATTCTGCTAAAACACCAATACCTTGAAGTATCATGACTTTGTTAAGTTTTGGTTTCAGATATTCTGTGCTTTTTGGTTTGATTTTTCATTTATAGAATATGTCTCTACTGAAATAGAAATGGAGATGACACAGTCTTAACCCTGAAGTAGTAGACAGGTACAGTTAAATACCTGATCACGTGTGGGTAGAGAATGTATAAACACTTTCTAGAGATATGCTACAAGTACCTCCTGACTGACAAACCATTCATAGAAAGGTACCCTTGCTTTTCCAGTTCATACACCATTGACAGAGAAGTGGATATTAAAAGAAGGAAAAGACTCTTTTGAATGAATATATGGGTATAGAGGTGAGTGTGGGAAATGTCACTAAGATGATCCGTTTAACTGATTTGGGTTCATATCTGGCCCCTACATTTTATTTGTTCCAATTAATTGTTTGACATCCTTTTCCCCCTGCCCACATTAGCAGCAAATTTGGTGTTTCCTTCTGAAGCCTTTGCCCACAACTTGAATTACACAAAACCTAGAGGGACTTATTCAGTCTAATTGGGTTCATTCAGCTTGCAAGCTCCAGGTTGTTTATGCTGCTAATATGCTGGTGTGGTTTGCAGAGTCCATTGCATTCTTGTCCAGTGTGGTGATCGGGCGCTCGTGAGCCCTGCACTGGCTCTGGATACACCTTACTCTTGGGCTTCAAGGTTTAGGCTCTCTTTGGTTATATGCAAAGGGTCAGCTATTGCTTCCCAAACATAGAAACCCCACTGGGGTGGCTGGTCTGGGGTGAGCAAGTAAGATTGTAATCCTAGCTATGCTTCTGGGACAAATTCTTCTCACAATGCAGTAGTTCTGTTCACTGATCCAAACTCCTCCTTCCTGCATGAGGGAGTTCCTCTTTGGGGCTCTTGATGTCCCAGTGAACCTCTTTCAGGACCATCTCAATCCCTCAGAGAGGCTTTAATCCTGCTGAACTCCATAAGCATCTGAATTGTTCTGAGACTAGACTGTGTAACACCCCCTTATCCCTGGAGAGTGGCCAAGTCTGCTTTACTGAGACCATTCAAGTGTTACAGGGACACATAAAGAATGATCTGTGGCAGGGGGATTTTCTGTATCTCCTAGGCACTAAAGCTGGTGGTAGCTCTTCTTGCTAAAAACGTATTCAAGTTATGCTTCCCTGGACGTCCTGATAGAGAAATACCACAACTTCTCAGGGTATAAGAACCTTGGGCAGACTCTCATGAGCCAGCTTTTCTGTCCCAAAAAGATTGACTTAGAGAAGTGGAGAGGCAATTTCCCAAAGAGAGGGCATAGTTATTCCCAGAAAAAGAGACAGCTGCCAGGCAGACTGATGAAAAGTGACCAACATTTGAAAGTTTGTCTGTGACTGGTTATCTCTGGGCTTGCAAGAGGGGAAAGAAATCATCTTTTCAACTCAAGCTGGTCCTGTTTTCACTGTAGAAAACCAGGTATCACCCACCATTTATGTCATTTTTATAGGAAAATTAGTCTTGAAATGAATAAAATTTGAGACAACTATGTGGATTCAGAGTTAGGAAGAAGATCGGGAGTTACTATACTGGTGTCATTGCCTCATGATCTCAAAACTCTTAAGCACTCAGTTTCTATGAACCCAATTCCATCGGTTAAGAATATATAAGTAATTTACATAGTGGGTGGTGTCATCTCAGAAATAAGAAGGCATCAAATAAAGTCCCAGGAAATGCCAAAATTACTTGTATGAACAGAGAATAAAGGAAAGAACTCACCATCTCTTCTCTCCTCTTTGCCTTCCCCACCTCCCTTCTTTGAGTGAACAAGTTGCTAAGGAGTGAGAATGTTTGGCAAAAACATTTCCCTTTGGAGCAAGGGGAAATTAAGTTTTTTGGGGTAGGGAGATTGTGGGAGATGTAAGCACGAAGCCAGGTGTTGATGATGTCCCTGCAAATATGAAAACTCCTAATTAAAAGCTGGCAGCTGCACCAAACAGCTCAGACCATGTGGGAAAGCAAGGACTGAAAGATTGGGTGGGATGAGGAGACCTGATGTAATCACATTCCATTTAAAGCAAAGCCTTTCCTGTGGGTAAATACTATCCCGGGATATCATGCTTTGCTCTTAATAAATTTCAACAGGAAAAGACATCAACATATCACCTAAAAAGGTCTTCAAATGACAATAATTCCTGGCAAGCCAGGGAACAGCTGATTTCCCATTAAAGCAGGGCTGTCTGTTCAGCAATGTTCCCAGGTTCCTGTCATGGAGAAGTTATTTGCTGACTCATCTTGAAATTGAAGAATTTTCAATTTACCATTGTACAGAGTTATGTCTATTTCTAGAGGACCCCTTTTTAAAAAAATTTTTAAAATAATTTCATGTAATATATGTGAACGATGTTTCACTGTTTGACATTCTAACAAGAAATGCTACTTGTGATTTCTGGTCAAGATGGCGGAGTAGGTAAACACTGTGCTCACCTCCTCTCAGGACCACATCAATTACAACTAAACTGCAGAACAACCATTACTGAGAATCGCCTGAAGTCTAGCTGAACCAAAACCCTACAGAAATACAGAAGAACCCACCTTGAGCTGATAGAAGGGGCAGAGACATGGAACAGGCCGGTGTCACACCTGTGTGTGACTATTACAAATCAGGAGGGGTATCTCGGCTACAGAAGTCCTCCCCTGAGGAGTGAAGGGTCCCAGCCCCTCCCCAGCCCATGGGAGAGAAGTCCCCATAACGTCTGGCTGTCATTGCCACAGAGATTGTGGCGCTGTGAGAGGCGAGTAGCTGCACTCCCAGGCATTACTCTTAAAGGGCCGGAGCATGGACTTACTTGCTGATGGACTCACTCGCTGATGGACTCACTTGCTCTGAGCTCCAGAGCTGGGGCAGCAGCTCGAAATGTGCCAGGGACATATGGTGAGGAACTGTACCCTAGCTTCAGCGTGATGGCTGGAGGGGCAGCTTTCTCCCCGATAAAGGAGCTAGCAGAAGCCATTGTTTTTTTGTTAAGCCCTCCCACTCCAGTGCGTGCAGACGCAGACGCAGACGCAGACGCAGACGCAGACGCAGGCAGACGCCGTATCTGAGTCTCCATCAAACTGGCTATCACTTTTCATCTGTCTCACCTTAGTAATTCCCTGAGACCACACCCCACCCAACTTTTGGGCACACCCAAGCTGCTTTCAGTGGCTTTTCCATATAAATGGCCTGCCTTGGCTCATGCTGCAGACTTTTACAAAATCTCTCAAAAGTGCACAAAACCCAAACAAGCAGCATCTAGCTTCTGCATGTCCTGTACCTCTGGCTGAGCAGCCCTAAGCCCGGCACTAGTGACAGCCGGCCTTGGTTCAGGGCTTGGCCTCTCAAGGGATCTCCACACACACCATGGGCAGTGGCCATCTCTGAATTGCTTTGTGGCTCATGTCAGGTGGCTGCCAGTAGAACACAGGCTTCAGCTGAATTTGGACTGTGTGGGTCCCCTCCCAGGAGGCCGTGGGGCTGGCAGGTCCAGGGGCTAGCTTTAGACTGGGCCAGAACATCACCTGGCCACCTCCAAGGATGACACACCAAAAGGGTAGACTGGGCAGGCACAAGAGCCCCACTAAAGTGAATCCTGCTCTGTAGGGTCAGCGCCTGCACCACAGCTCCTCCACTTTAGTCACAGCCAGTCCTCACAGCCAATTAGTCTGAGAGTCAAACCCTCCCACTGATGTGTGAAGAGCAATCAAGGCCCAACTACAACAGGAGGGCACACAGAACTCACACAAGGAACACACCTGGAGCACCTGGCTCTGGTGACCTGAGAGACTGCACTACTGGGTCCCACAGGACACTGACTACAATAAGGCCACTCTACTAAGACTGGGAGGTATAGCAGCCCTACCAAACATATAGAAACAAACACGGGGGGGCAGTCAAAATGGGGAAACAAATTTTTTTTATTGCTAAATAAAAGAACAGGTCTCTAGAAAAAGAACTAAACAAAATAGAGACAAGCAATCTAAGACACAGAGTTCCAGACACTAGTTATAAGGATGCTCATTGACCTCAGGTAGAGCTTCAACAGAGACAGGAAACATAAAAATGGAGATAGAAAACATAAAAAAGAACCAGTCAGAAATAAAGACTACAGTAACTAAAATGAAGACTACATTACAGGGAGTCAACAGTAGATTAGATGAAGCAGAGGATCAAATAAGTGATTTAGAAGATAAGGTAGCAGAAAACACCCAATCAGAACAGCTAAAAGAATCCAAAAAAATGAGGAGAGTTTAAGGGGCCTCTGGGACAACATCAAGCATACCAACATTTACATCATAAGGGTACCAAAAGGAGAAGAGAGACAGCAAGGAATTGAAAACCTGTGTGAAGAAATAACGACTGAAAACTTCCCTAACCTGGCAAAGGAAATGGATACACAAGCCCAGGAAGCGCAGAGTCTCAAACATCTAATGAACCCAAAAGGCCCACACTAAGACACATCATTATTAAAATGCCAAAGGTTAAAGACAGAGAGAATTGTAAAAGCAGCAAGAGAAAGGCGTTTAGTTACCTACAAGGAAGCTCCCATAAGACTCTCAGCTGATTTCTCAACAGAAACTTTGCAGGCCAGAAGGAATTGGCAGGAAATATTCAAAGTGATATAACCTACAGTCAAGACTACTCTATGTAGTAAAGCTATCATTTAGAATCGAAGGAGAGGTAAAGAGCTTCCCAGACAGGAAAAAGCTAAAGGAGTTCCTCACTACCAAAACAATATTACAAGGAATGTTAGAGGGACTTCTTTAAGGTGGGGGGAAAAAGATAAAAAGTATGAATAATAAAATTGCAATAACTACATATCTATCAACAATTACTTTAAATGTAAATGGATTAAATGCTCCAATCAAAAGACAGGGTGGTTGAATGGATAAGAAAACCAGACCCTTACATATACTTCCTACAAGAGACTCACTTCAGATCAACATACACACACAGACTGAAAGTAAAGAGATGGGAAAAAGATATTTAATGAAAATGGAAACAAACAAACAAAAAGCTGTGACAGCAGTACTTTTATACCAGACAAAACAGACTTTAAAACAAAGGCTAGAACAAGTGACAATGAAGGACCCAGTAATCCTACCTCTGGGTAATTATCTGAAGAAATCCAAAATGCTACTTCGAGAGGATGTGTGCATCCCTATGTTCATTACAGCATTGTTTATAATGGCCAAGATCTGAAGGCAGCCTGGGTGTCTATCAATGGAGGAATGGATAAAGAGTAGGTGGTACACATATACATGAGAATATTGCTCGGCCATGGAAGGGAATGCGTTCTAGCCATCTGTAGCGGCACGGATGGACCTGAAGGGTATTGTGTGGAGTGAAGTATGTCAGATATCGAAAGACAGATGCATTGTGATTTTGCTTATATGTGGAATCTAAAGAAGAAACAAAACAAAACAAACAAACAAACAAAAAAACTCATAAATACAGAGAACATTTTGATGGTTGCCAGGGAGGGGAGTTTCGGAATGGGTAGAAAAGGGAAAGGGATTAAGAAGCACAAATTTGTAGTTACAAAATAGTCACGGGGATGTAAAGTAAAGCATAGGGAATACAGTCAATAATATGGTGATGACAATGTATAGTGCCAGGTGGGTACTAGACTAGTCAGGGGAATCAGTTCTCAAAGTATATAAATGTCTAACCACTATGCTGTACACCTGAAATTAATATAAAATAATATTGAACGTCAACTGTAAATAAAAAATTTTAAAAGGGGGAGAAAGGTGAAGGGCAATAAGAGTTCAAAATTTCTAGGTATAAAATAAATAAGTCATGGGGATGTAATCTACAGCATGGGGAATATAGTCAATAAAATTGTGATAGCGTGGTACAGTGTCAGGTGGTTGCTGGACTTACAATGATCATTTCTTTAGGTACGAAAATGTTGAATAACTATTGTGTACCTGGGAAACTTACATAATATTGTATGTTAGATCTATTTTTTAAAAATCTTTATAAATTAAGGAAAATATTACTTGTTCCTAATTTCAATAAAGAGGGAAAAAACACAGGTTTTTGAATGCTCCTCAATTCAGAGTGTTAGAAAGCACAAGCCATGGACAATTAGTGGCCTTCTTTTTTTGAGACAAACTACTAAAAAATGCATCTTTTTTAAAGTCTTGCCAAATTTTAGTAATACTTTTTATTTTCACCCTTAAGAAGTTTATATTGTTTTAGATGCTCCCTTGAAGTTCATTTACCTGTGCAACCAGGGAAATGAGTTTCAAATTTCTTTTCTGTAAGAAAGAACGTGGCTTCTAATAACTCTTTAGTTACTTTTAAACAAATTCTTTCTGTTCAGATACCTGATTCCACTCTTCCTGTCTTGAGTCCTGACTCTGGCCAGGTCATGAATTACATACAGGATTTGGGGAGTGGAAAGGATCTTAGAGACTCTAGTCCAAATCACAACCTACGAAGGGATGCTGTCTACACCCTTGTCCCTCCCACTTGGTCACGAGGCCTCTGCTTGCATACCAAGGGGTGTCTTTATTTTGTGAAGCTAGTTTCTGGAGGAGATGGACTCATTTTCAAAGAGGAGCAGGACAAACAGACTAGATGCAAAGTTATCTGTTCACTTATGTGTTCACTCATTGCTTTGCCAAACATTTATTGAGCATCTTCTTTGTGCCACGTCGGCTTTGTGTTGGCTCTGAGGACAGAGGTCAGCAGAGTAGATGTGATCTCTGTCCTCATGGAACTCCCAGTAAGGGACAGAGACATTAAACAAGTGCACAAACCTTTAACCGGATGCTTCATTTTGCTCCTATCACCTGAATTAAGCCGGAATATAAAAGCATGGGTTAGAATTTCTTAAAATAACTATTTGTTAGAAGAGGCAAGAAGTGTCATAAATGGGAGAGTATTGATATAACCTAGATGTTCTTGATAAGGGAATAATCAAGTATTTATAATATATACTATTTGGCAATATTATACAGCTTTAAAACTCACTTGGAAAAGAGTTTTTATTGATTTCAGAAAAGCATTATGTTCTAATGCTAAGTGAGAAAAAAGTTGCAAATGCAGAAGTGATGTTAAATATGCTCTCTCTATATGCATATACCTAGAAAACATGAAACTTGTACCAAAATGTTTCCCTTTCCACTTTTATTGTTAAATATGCTATAAATATGCAGATAAAATACATTTTTAGTGAAATGTATAAAGAAAACGTCTGTGTAACCACAGCCATATCAAGGAATAGAACACTGCCAGCATCTAAAGGCCCCCTTTCCCCCTGCCCCCTCCCCTCATATAACATGTATCATAATTCTCGTCCCTAGAGGTAAAAACTGTCCTGACTTTTATGATAATCATTTTGTTATATTTTTACATGTAGTTTGATCACTGTATGTATTCCTAAGCAATATAAATTAGTTTTGCCCGATTTTGAACTTTATATATGTGGAATCGTAATTTTCTTGCATCCTTTTTGGTCAGCATTATGTTTGTGGAATTCATCCTTGCCATTTTGTCCAGTAGTAGTTAATTCCTTTCATTGTTTTAGCGTTCCTTTGTATGAATGAATACCGCAAAGTTTCTCCGTTCTACTATGGAGGGGTGTTTGAGTGGTCTCCAGTTTGGGTCTACTACAGAAAACAGTGCCCCCACAATTCTTGTACACACGTATTGTACATAGTGTATTAAGCTTGTTTACTGCGTAAACCTCTAAGTGTGCTTACTGGGTCATGGGAGGTACTGGTTTAGTTTTTACTCTCCCACCCCTTTCCCATTCTTCATTTTTCTCTGTCTTGCCCTGTATTCCTTTGTGAACCACAGCACCACATTGCTCTGCCTCCATCTTTTATGTAGGTTTGGCAAACAGGAGCCCACAGCATGAGCTTGGAGGGTGGGAAATGAGAACGCCTGGAGTATTAATTCCCTTGATTTCCTCTCTGCCTCCGCACAGTTCTGGCAGAGGCTGCACCGCATTTCTTCTTTGGCTCTAGCTCTCACAACACTCTGGTAGGACTCTTTGTTCCTCTTATTGCTTCAGGCTTTGCAGTGGTAAAGTTCTCCCATCGTTAGTCTCCAGTGGTTTACCATTTCTGTGGTTCTTTTAACACTGCCTGCTCACACCTTTGTAAACAATCCATTTATTAAACTCTTTCACTCGAACCCTTTAAAACATGGCGGTCTTTCCTCCATTTAAGGTATACAATTGTATGACTTTTAATGTATTCACTTAGTTGAGCATCCATTACCACAAACAATTTTAGAATATTTTCATTACCCCCAAAAGAAACCCTGCAGCATGCACTTAACATCACTCTCAATTCTCCCATACTCCCTCAGACATAGTCAGCTCCTAATCTACTTTCTATCTCTACAGATTTTTCTCTTCTGTATATTTCATATAAATGGGATTATCTAATATGTATGTGGTCCTTTGTGACTGGCTTCTTTCACTTAGCATAGTGTCGCTTTTATGGTTCATCCATATAGTAGCATGTATCAGTACTTCATTTATTCACCAAATAATATTCCATTATATGGATACAGCACATATTAAATCCATTTATCAGTTGTGGACGTTTGGGTCGTTTCCACTTTTTGGCGATTATGAATAATGCTGTGATGTATTCTGTACAAGGTTTTGGACCTAAGTTTGTGGACCTAAGTTTTCGTCACTTTTGGGTATCTTTTTCTTATTGATTCATATAAATTCTTTATGTATTCTAGATACTAGTCCTTTGTCAGTCATATGCAAATTTTCTCTAACCAGTCTTCTTTTTTTAGCCTCTTTATATTGTCTTCTTCTTCTTCTTCTTCTTCTTCTTCTTCTTCTTCTTCTTCTTCTTCTTCTTCTTCTTCTTCTTCTTCTTTAACCTCACAGTAATGCATTTTCCTCACAATGATGTGTTGCTGGGGCCTAATGTTCTCACATGACAGTAGAAAACCAAAATTTGTTGTCATCTCTTCAAGAATTGAGAATTGAGTACAAAAACCTTACACAAATTAAAAGGATGAATAAGTTTACAGGTGTAAATGCAAACCATTTTCCAACTCAAGGCAAGTAACAATCCACATGTTCTGGCAGGAAAACATCAGCTAAGAAAGGAAAAGAGGTCCTACTGCTCGGATCTTCCTAATCCTCATCAGACCGGCAGGATAGAAATGACAACTGGCTCAGGACTCTTGCCAGCCTCTGGAGAAATCCTGGAATAGGCGGCTCTGCACACTAATAACCCGCACAGATCCAGAAACGCATGGTCTTGCAGATTATCAAGCCACTGGGCTTCTCTTGCATAAACATATCCTCGCTTCAGCCACCAAGTGACCCAGCTGCTTGCACTAGGGGTTTAAATCAAAGATGTACAGGGTATTAAACATGTTCCAATGGAACAGTTACCTTGAATGCACAATCAAAATCAGCAACCAGGTCTACAGTCCAGACCTGACGTCAGATAAAAGTTTCAAGGACAATTTCTTTTTGAAGGCTTATTCCAGTTTCAGGAGGCTAGCACGTCTGCCGGGACAAGCTGAGACTTCTGGTAACTCCTGCTGCAGACACTGTGCATGCGCTTGTAGTCCGCCTAGAAGCACTGGGGGTGGACAGTGCAGGGGCCCGACTCGTCGTACTCCTGCTTGCTGCTCCACATCTGCTGGAAGGTGGACAGCGAGGCCAGGATGGAGCTGCCGATCCATACCAAGTACTTGCGCTCCTGCGGGGTCAGGATCTTGATCTTCATGGTGCTGGGGGCCAGGGCCGTGATCTCCTTCTGCACCCTGTCGGGGATGCAGAGATACATGGTGGTCCCACCAGACAGCACCGTGTTGGAATACAGGTCCTTGCAGATGTCGATGGCACACTTCATGATGGAGTTGAATGTGGTCTCGTGGATGCCGCAGGACTCCATTCCCAGGAAGGAGGGCTGGAAGAGCGCCTCTGGACACCGGAACCGCTCGTCCCGCAGCTCGTAGCTCTTCTCCAAGGAAGAGGAGGACGAAACGGTGGCCATTTCCTGCTCACAGTCCAGGGTGACATAGCAGAGCTTCTCCTTGATGTTACGTACAATTTCCTGCTCTGCAGTGGTGGTGAAGCTGTAGCCACATTCTGTGAGGATCTTCATGAGATAGTTGGTCAAGTCCGGGCCAGCCAGGTCCAGACGCAGGATGGAGTGGGGGAGGGCGTACCCCTCGTACATGAGCACAGTGTGGGTGACCCCGTCCCCAGAGTCCACAACAATACCAGTGGTGAGGCCAGAGGTGTATAGGGACAGCACGGCCTGGATGGCCACGTACATGGCTGGAGTGTTGAAGGTCTCGAGCATGATCTGAGTCATCTTCTCACGGTTGGCCTTGGGGCTCGGGGGGCCTCGGTCAGCTGCACAGGGTGCTCCTCAGGGGCCACACGCAGTTCACTGTAAAAAGTGTGGTACTAGATCTTCTCCATGTCATCCCTGTTGGTGACAATGCTGTGCTCAATGGGGTACTTGAGGGTCAGGATGCCGCACTTGCTCTGGGTCTCGTTGCCCAGGTAGCTATCCTTCTGCTCCATGCCAACCATGACGCTCTGGTGTTGGGGGCGCCTGACGATGGATGGGAGCATGGTCCGGGGGGCGTCATCACCAGCAAAGCCAGGTTTGCATGTGCCACAGCCATTGTCGATGTCGCACACAGAAATTTCTTCTTCCATCCGTGGAAGCAGCGGTCGCGGGGCTCCGAGGAACCGACAACAGAGCAACCAGAGAACGAGGAGTGGGAGCCGGTTGCAGCAAGGGAGTTTTATATTGTCTTTTGATGAATAGAAGTTCTTAATTATAAAGTAGCTGAATTTATCCATCTTTCCGTTCCTGATTAGTGCTTTTGGTGTTTCAAGACATTTTTCCTACTTTGAGCAAATGAAGATATTTTCCTATGTGTTTTTTATCAATTATGTAGCTTAGATTTAGATTTTTAGTCTACCCAGAGTTTTTATGATGGTGATAATGAAAGACAGAGATATTCCAAAAGATTCGATTTCTTTTGCCAAATGGACATCCAACGTTCCCATTACCATTTAATGAAAAATTTGCATTTCCCCATTCAGCTTCACTGTGACCTTTATTGTAAGACTAGTTTCCATGTATGTATGCATGAGTCTAATATAACAGAATATTAAGTTGAACCCTGAATGATGGCCATTTTCTACTCTATACTTTTCTGCATTTTTTTTCAATTTTTCCACAATAAAGATATATCATTTGTACAAACATTGAGGGGTAAATGTTTCTAGAGAAAAAAGTTAGAAGTTGAAGATCGAGAGACAGCTAAGTACACGTAGAGATCTTCAGACTCCTGAGGAAGACTTTTGTTGTTTTTCCTATCTATGTCCCATTATTCTCATTAGCAGTGGCAAGTAGCCAATAACCTTCTTATATCCTCAACATGGATCAGAGACAGAGCCTCCAGCCCAGTTCTCCAAGAAACCTGAGTTCTTATCTGAGTTTTCATACCCCAATTTCTCCAGGTTCAGGCTGAGTTTACCTTTCCTGTCCACTAGAGGTGCATTTCTTTTCTGAATTTTGCTGTGATCTAGGTCAAGTCTATGCCTGTAGGAGAAAATCAGCCTCTTCATGAAATAGATCATTGTCTCTCGGTGCCTGGAGTCTATTGACCATTTAATTATCGATCAGGCTCTCCTATCTCCTTCCCTGCTTCCTCCATCTTCTACTTCTCACATAGACGATCCAATTACTCCTGTAGCTGTTCTTCACTCTCTCTAGTGATGTTTGGGCTCTAGATAAGGAATCTGGATAGGCTCTAGTAATGAGTGAAGGTCTGGAGTCAGCCGCCTGGGCTCAAATCCCAGTCCTGTTATTTATTAGCTGTGTCCCATTGGAGAAATTACTTTACCACTCAATCTTTTAACAAAGAGTTTCCTAGTCTGTAAAATGGTGAGAGTTGTTAGGATAAAATGAATTACTCCATATAAATTTCTTAATAGTGCCTGTAATGTGGTACATTCTCAATAAATGTTAGCTACATTTATGGTTATTATCTGGTGTGTGTATATATATATATATATATACCATCTGCCCACTGTCAGGAAAGAAATATATATTTAGACACATGTAGTAGCAAAGTGAAAAAGTTCAAAACAAGCAGATATAAGAAGAATAAAACATGGTCATCTACATCAATTGTTTTACATATCATGATGAATTCTGTCCTCCATCTCCCCTCAAACCAAAACCCTTTAAAGTTTACTTTGGAAGGCACTAGGACAAAGGGGTACAGAAATTCAAAGGAGGGCATTGTGTTTGATATCTGGGTCAATATGGTATACAACAGACATAACACACTGGAAGGGATAAGCTTAAGTGGCAGAGGAGACAGCAATACTATAAGCCCTCAAGAATTCGTAGAAATCCAGGGCAGAGCATTTCATTTCAATCTAGGTGCAGGTGGGGGTAGGGATAGGATTCAAGCCTCTTGTACCCAGATCTAAGGGTCAGAAACACCCCATATGAGTTACTCAGGAAGTAGAGCCCAGAATGCATTGCTAGCGCTACCTACCCCTGTCGTTGGCTTCTAAGCAAGGTGACGATTTTCCACTCCTCTTCTCCCTGCTGTGTTCTTTCTTGGCAATGTTCCTTATGGATAGACCATATGGGCAGCTTTGGATCTTTTATTTGCTTTGGCTTGGTGATTCACCACTTACTTCCTGTTGACATTCCTCCACCCTCACCCCAGAATATGGGTCTCTCTCAGAGCCACCTGCTCCTTCTCTTTTCTGTTCTCATAGCCTCCACTCTCTGATTTCTCCATCAGCTACTTGGATCTTGCCTGGGACTCAAATCTAACTTCTGTTCAAATATTTTCCATCTGAACTTCTTGTTTGGAGCAGATAGTGTTTCACTGTGGTGGGCCTTTATTGGAATAGAAGGTGATCCAAGATGGTATTGGAAAAGTCAAGTTCATGTATCCAAATGACTTATAAGTGAGACCAGATAAAGCCTCTCTTCCCATGGGTTTCTGTCCAAAAAGCCGCAGGCCCAGTAAAGAAGCAATTGTGGCCAAGCAGTGCTGAGTTTGAGGCCAAAACCCAGCCTGGGAATGGAAAAGGCTCATGGCTGGCATATTCCTTTAACATCATGTACCTGTTTACTCAATTGTGAAATGGAGCTAATAATGAAAGGGGTATAAGAATTTAAAAAGATAACCCACCACGTAAGGGGGATGATTCCCTGAAAAACACGTTTGGTCATACTGAGACAGGAAATAGGACTGATGTTATGTACGGAGAGTTGGTCTCTTCTTCACCATTTATGGGAGTACAAAGTATGACGGGTAGCTGAGTTGGGAAAAATAACGTTGCGTGTGAACTCAGAGCACTGTGTATAAAGAGCAGAGCTGCGCCCTGGTACTTGGTGTTTGACGTCCAAGTGTCCTTGCATTGAGGTGACATGGACAGAGGATAGCAGAGCATAGCAGGTACACATGTGCCATCCACAGTGCTTTTGGACTTGTTCCCATTGCTAGAAATACCTGTTGGAAAGGGTCTGACTCCTGGAATGCGCGGGGGCCACCTCAGACACCGGGTCATAGATTTCATTGAGGGGATGTCACCTGGGGGGGTTTTGTGGAATCTCAACAGTGACAACCACACCCCAAAAAGAAGGAGGTTCCTTGGCAGACTAGGCAAGGTTTTGGGTTTCATGCCTTAAGGCAGTGCTAACCTGGACTGACCCTTTGGACAGAAGAAGCCTTCCTGAGGCATCGGGGCACTTACATCGACATAACATGATGCAGAGACATTTCATGCCTCTCTCATGTTGGAGAGAATGTGAGTTCATTTCATAATCCAAGCTGGCGAATTGGTGACATTTATAAAGTGGTTAGCATACTGCCTGGTACATTTTAAAGGCTCCATAAACGATGCCCTTTGTTACTCAGCACATGTGCCACACCAGCCAGAGGGCAGAGTAGCCCTTGGCAGCTGACACTCCCTACAGGGAGGGTGGTGGCTTAGGAGCTGGGAAAGGAATCATTTAGCAGCTGACACACACGCAGTCATTCCAAGGAATCTCCATCTCAGCACAGAAGTCTGACCCAATTTGCTCGGCCCTTCTGAGACTCTAGTTCCAGCCACACATTCGAGCTGGGAGCATCTTTCTTCTTAGCTGGCTATGGTTGGGAGACAAAAGGTTGGCGTGGGGCTTGCCCAGACTTGGGAGCCTTGAGCACTAGCTCATCTCTTCCAGCACTCCCTGAGGGTCTGAAGGCTGTGAGAAAGGGAGGAGAGAGGGTGTGGGGCACCTCACATGGTCAGGAAGGCCTCCCCTCCCTTGGAACGTACAGGAGCCAGACCCTGGTCTCATCGGGTTGTTTATTGCCTCAGTGCTGGGGAGAACATGCCCGTGTGACAGCACTTTGGAAGCTGGAAAGAACTTTCCAAATGTACAAGACGTTGGCCTTGGGATTCAGCTGTAGGACTTTTTGAACCTTGGAGCACAAGGTCTTGTGTCAATTCTCTCAAAAAGGGATTCACATCTCTCAAGTCATGTTGGGGTGAAGGTGCCACACTGGCAACTGTAGTTGTAAACTTTGGGTTCCATATTCCTGCCAGGAACCTTTCTGTGTCCCTAAAGAAACCAGAGGAATGGAGAGTGATGTGGGCTGGGCCATCCCAGGCATTGATTCTCATGGAATCTGATTGCTGGAAGCAGAGGGGGTTGGCTCAGAGTAGGGAGATAGGGGAGCAGGCGGACACGGGAGGTCACCCAGGCAGCTTTTAGGCAGAACCGTATCCTCTTCCTTTTACAGATGTGCAGCTGAAGCACAGGATGCTCAGATGCACCTCCCATCTTGCTGCCTCTTCCTGCTCTGCTAGATCACCTCCTGTTGTTCTGGTGGCTTTTCACAAGCTTAAAAGAGTTTTCTTTCTCATGCGCTAATATTCCTTTCCAGCCACCAGGGCAAAACCACGTTCTATAATCGCTAATTTCATATACACATGATGAATTCAGTTGTTTGTTTTCATTTTTCCCATCTGTGCACAGGCGCCTGCATTCCGCAGCCACTAAGGCACCCACTGCCTTAAGCGGTCACTCATCCCAGAAACTTTGAACCTCCAGTCACACTTGTTTCACCTTTCTTTTCTTTTCACAAGATCTTATACAAACCCTTTTACTTTTAGTCTTCCATAACCTCTTCTATAATCTTCCTCAGTGTTCATAGAAATGGGACCAGGTAAAGTGTGGGAAAATGGAGACAAAGAGAGAAGTGACTTTCCATAGGTCACTCAACAGCCCAGGAAGGAAAAAGTCCTCTCACCTCACGCGGGGCTCTTGAGTTCATTCCTGCCCTTCCACTCCCCAAACCACCACCTTGCTGAGGCCTCCTGCCTGGACTCATGCAGGATTTCATTCTTTCAACAAATGACTGGATACAAGCAAGCCTCTGCCCTCATCCCTAAATGCCCAGTGAGATAAGTGGGCATTGGCCAAGTGATTGTAAATGAACAAGGAAAAGAGAGAAGTCAGAAGCTTCCTGATTTGTTCCGGCGCCTCAGTCTCCCCTTCTCAGACAATCCTGTACACTCTTGATGGATAATAGTTATAATATTCCCCAAGCAACCCACCGTATCCCAAACTAGTCTAGGCAGGCATTCTAGCCCCTACATGACTGCAACCTCATGACCTTACTCCCTTTACACACTCTACCTGCCAGCTGGCACTACTCCCTGCTCTGTTC
The DNA here is from genome assembly GCF_004115265.2 of Rhinolophus ferrumequinum. Lineage (NCBI taxonomy): Eukaryota > Metazoa > Chordata > Mammalia > Chiroptera > Rhinolophidae > Rhinolophus > Rhinolophus ferrumequinum. The sequence goes on along the minus strand of NC_046289.1, from coordinate 58,648,300 downwards.
TTGCCCACTTCGGTGCCCTTACTCAGGATATTCTCTATAAAAGCCCAGTTTGGCTGCCACATCTCCAAGAAGCTTTCATCAACACCTCTGATGGAAATGATCTTTCACCACCTCTACTATATACTCCCTTACCAAATTTTTGGACTTCTTTTGTTACAAGAGTCAAGGAATTTATAACTCCTTTTAGGTAATGAAAGCCCCATAGTTGACACTGAAACTGGAAGACTTTGACAATGAAACTGTTATCCCCCTCTTGGCTCATTTTTCAAAAGTCCACCTTTGTCCATGGAACATTCACAATGCGTCATTTCTGAGCAATTACTAAGTTCTGGGTGTTGAGTTGCAAAATACAACATGCAAAACATGGTCCCTGGCCTCTGTGGGTTTGCATTTTGTGGAGTCCCTGGGAAGGCTACAGTCTGCACCAACTGAAAAGCGCTTATAAACCTTATTTTTTCAAAGAGCTGCCCTCCCCTGGGAGCTTAGCCTGTGACAGATATCACTGCATGTGGTACACATCGTAAATATATCTCATGCGTCATTATCTTCCCAATTTTGCATCTTCACTCTGGTACTTTTCAGCCAGAAATGTCTTCCTCATACCCACTACTCAGCGCCTTACTCAGGTTCCCTTTTGTTTGCTCCAAACATGATCTCCCACTCCTTTGAACTTCTTTCAGGAACTTGTACTTTAGCCCCACATAATTTAGCTCTTCCTCATATGGTTCAGAAGTGTGATGTTTAGTGTCTTTGGAGTCTGTAGTAGGGAGAGGTGGCTGACGGCCAAAAATATTTGCTCATGTTCCATTAGGTCAGGTTGTTTCTGACACAAACGTACGCACCCACTCCATTCCCCAATCCCTTTGCATCTTACTGGGTTCTATGCAAGCAATTATGGTCAATGACCGAAAAGTGATTTACAGTGCTTTAGGGCGGGGGTTGTTACAGTGTCTCAGGTGACATCATCACTCACCCTTCCTCTTCATTGACAATTTTGGATGCCAGACATTGGAAATAGAGCTGCAGGATGGAAGGGGCCTAGATCCCCCAGTCTGCACTTAGACAGTAACCTCCCAGGAGAGCCAACCAGGAACATCTGCAGGCTTCGAGCAAGAAATAAACTTTTGTTAGGTTAAACCACGGAGATTTTTCCCTAACCAAAACAGAGTCTGATAAATCTAGAACTGAATCCCATCTCTGCCACTTGTTATGTAGCTGTGTGATGTTGGTACATTTACTTACTTACCCTTCTTTGGCCTCAGATTATCCATCTGTAAGAAGTTGTTAATAGTACTTAACTTTGCAGGATGGTTATGAAGCGTAAATATTTCTGGAGTGCTTGGGACATTATAGAAACCAAATATTCTCTGTAAGTTTTGTGTGAGTGTGTGTATGTGTATGTCTGTGTATACATGTGCTCCTGTGCAGTGGCTTCATGTGCATTAAGCTTGTCACTAGATTGTAAATCCCTTGAGTAGTGGTTTAATGCTATAGACCCCTTCTGTATTTGCCATAAAGCCTAGCACAGTGCAAAAGGTATAGAAAAATCTCAATACATATTTACTAAGAAGCAAAAACTATCTTGGTTTAAAACTTAAGCAAAACAAACTTTCTGTGCCACGTCTTTGATGATCTCCCTTCTTAGGCCACGCACCACCAACCTCATCACACACCTTCCTTTATTCTCTTCCACCTACAACCCTCTCCTGCTGGTCTAGTTTCCTCAACTTCCCACCACCCCACCATTTGAAGCGTATTTTTGGGTAAACCTGTTACTCAGTAAGTGAGTAAATGGGTGTATCTACTTGGATAAAAGTCCTTCTGTGGTTTGTAACCAATGGAGCAGAAGCCAGACAGGGAAGGGAGGGGATGGATTACTGAGGTCTTTGGAATAGACTGTGAGGAAACCATGCTGGAGGTGACCTTGTTTCATATTTTTATAAATGAGTTATAGACACGAGATACATGATGAAATCTCTAAGTTGGACGATGTTGCTAAGCACTTCTGCCCAGGATGAAATATTAAGTTGATGAGGATTAATCATCTCATCAGATTGGTATGTTGAGACTTTGGGAATTGTGTCAATGTGTTTTTAAAAAGAGGACACATTTTTAAATAATAAGAACAATGAAGAAATGATGGATTATCTGAAGTCAGTTTAGCTCATTAAAAAAAATCAGCTAAGTGAAATAAGTCAGAGAACCATATGATTTCAAAAAAAAAAGTAGAGAACCATATGATTTCACTGATACATGGTATATAAAACTAAAAACAACAAAAGAACAATACAAACAAATGAAGGAACAAAAACTCATAAGACATAGACAATAGTTTAGGGGTTACCAGAGGGTAAGCGGGGAGTGGGGCTCTAGGAGAGGGTAAACGGGGTCTAATATATGGTGATGGAAAGAGAACTGACTCTGGGTGGTAAAGACACAACGTGAGATATAGATATTGTATTACAGAATTGTACACCTGAAACCTATGTAATTTTACTAACAATTGTCACCCCAATAAACTCTAAATTAAAAAAAAAAATTTCAGACTGTCCTCCACTATTGAAGAGGCAATTGAAGTTCCTTTTAATTCTGATAGTGTTTGACATGCCTTTTTTACATATGACTACATTTCCTAACTCTTCTGACAAGAGCTCTGTAAAAAAAGGAGAGTAACACCAGAGTATTCTGATGATGGTAGATGGAGAATAGATGCCCAACCAGTAGGAGGCAAACATTTTTTCATGAGGTGCCATTCAAGAAAAAGATTTAAATGTTTGGACTTCATTTTAAAAGGTGATATATATATATATATATACACACACACGGGTGCCATCGGGAAATATAACATCTACAACTGTAGGAAAGCATTTTAAAAATTATTTCCCTGATGTAGGAATTTCAGCTGGGGAGAGCTAAAATTTAGAAACACCATGTATAATTAGTATGCATTCCAGTATCTTCTTGAAAATTTGGACTTTTGAACACATTTTATGCAAGATGAGAACTGGGGGTGAGGCAAGCTGGGAGGCGTAACTGATGGATTAGAAAGTGAAGTGAGCGTGAATCAATCACAGACCAGGAATAATAAACAAACAGGCAGTCTACCAGGATGTCACGAGAGATGTCAGAAGTGTGGTCTGCAAGCTGCACCGAGGGCCAGAACTAGGGCAAGGCAAGTGAGGCTCTCTTCTCGAGTGTCCCCAAAATACTCAGTAACAAAGTATCAGTAATATTTTAAAAATTCAAACTGCAAATTACAAACTATGGGCTGTTTTTGTAAATAAAGTTTATTGGAACAATCTGGGCTCACCTGGATGTTTGCAAGAAATGCAGAATCTCAGGCCCCACCTAGAACTTCAAATTTATAATTTGCATTTTGACTAGATCCACAGCTGACGCGTGTGTCTATTACAGTCTGAGAAGCACTGTTCTAGGAGGAGATTTCAAGGCTAAAATGACACGTGGCCGCTCTAGGCAGGCGCATGATGTGCTGTCTTCAACTACACATTATGTAAATATTATATAACATTTACTTAGTAGAGACAGAAATAAATTGATTTTTTTCTTAATTAAAATGGGTCTCTTTCTTCATATTCCACATAGGAAATTTATTACATATATTGAACGTAACATAACACTTAAACTTATTTGGAATGATTTTTCTATTTCACATCTCTTTCGTCATCTGTAATCGAATAGTCCTTTACACATGAACTACATGGGAATGTAATTGAGCATTCTTATTCAAAATATACTTTAGAGTTCTTGTTCTAATTCTCATATTGGTGACAACATCTCACTTTTCTGTAGTCCTTGTTTTGTCTTCAGTTTTTCTTTTGTAGTTTTCTGAACCAGAAAACTTCTTGGAAGGCCTGTTAGAGATTTCAATTTGAGATAACAGAATGCATCACTCGTTCCAGGTAAATGACATCATGCCTTTATTTCAGCATTTCAAGCTTGAGTGACGTGAGCCTGGAGTCAGGTCGGCCGGCTGGTACACCATGTAACTTGTATACTCTCAGCAGACACTGATTGTTTCTTGAAAAGACACTCTTCATTTTCACTCCAGAAAATGGGCTGCTTCAAAATAACTAATTTACCTTTTCCAGTTTTGTAAAGTTGGTATGAGGAAACTTGAGTTCACTGGGCCATATTTCTGATTTAGATATTTGTGGGGTTTCCCCAACATTTTGCTATGAACAGGCTTCCCATTAGAGATGTTGACTCCCTGAGAACTACTAGTATGGAGGCGAAAACTGCAAACTTGCCTCAAGCCTAGTGCAAGTGACAGTCACTGGGCAGGTCATCGAGCCTAGGCAACTACCTGGTGACATCCATACCTCAATGCTGCTTGATTGTTCCCTACTGATGCTGCATCCCAAACTCTAGTGAGAAATTACAGTTTGCAGAGTCAGAAAATGTCACGGTTAATGTTACTATGTGATAACCCAACAACCTATAGGCCAGCGGTGTTCACAGCGAATGGAATGCGTATTAGAATTACCCGGTGAACTTCCCCAAGCTGCCTTTCACAATGGGCCTAAAGACTTAGAGCAGGCGTTCCCAGCCTTGGCTGCAAACTGGAATCACTTAGAGAGCTTTTCAAAGGATAATGCCTGGGCCTCAACTCCAGAGAGTCTGAATTGATGGCTCTTAGGTGCAGCCTAGACACTGTGATTTTTAAAAACCCTGTGAGTCACTCTAATGTGAAGGTAAGGCTGATGTGCATTCTTTGTAGTGGAAAAAAATGGATATATATGAATTACCCTAATACAAAAAAATATGTATAAATTACCTTAATGTAATTTTACATATATATTTATAAATATGAGGTGTGATCAAACAATAAGGTGAATGCTTAAAAAAATTATCACAGTAAAAGACACATTGCCATTAACCCCCTCAAAATACTCCCCCTTGCTTTAAACACACTTATCCCATCATTCTTGCCACTTTCTGAAGCAGTTCTGGAAGTCCTCTTTCATGAGTGTCTTTAATTGTGCTGTCGTGGCTGCCTCAATGTCCTCAGTCAATTCCAAACGTTTACCTTTCATGGTCATTTTGACTTTGGAGAAGAGCCAGAAGTCACATGGTGCCAGATCCAGTGAATAAGGTGGATGAGGTGGATAATGTTTTTATTTGACAGAAATTGCCTTATAGCAGAAGTGAAGTGTGATACAGAGCATTGTCGTGATGGAGGATGACTTCTGGCACACTTTAAAACATACCTTCTCTCAACCGTAGCTCACACCCGACTGACTGCACTGAACAAGGTGAAACTTGTCACACTGTTCCTAAGGTTCAACACGCCGCTTCCCTATTGAAGATCCTTTCTGCTGGATGGCACTCGGCAGCAGCATTTACAGTATTTTGTGATCACAATGGAAAGGTTCTGTGGCACACATTGCTTCTGGTATGGCGATTTCTGTCAAATAAAAACATTATGGTGTGTCCCCATCCACCTTATTCACCAGATCTGGCATCATGTGACTCTTGGCTCTTCCCCAAAGTCCAAATGACCATAAAGGTAAATGTTTGGAATTGACTGAGGACATTGAGGCAGCCATGACAGTGCAACTAAAGACACTCATGAAAGAGGACTTCCAGAACTGCTTCAGAAAGTGGCAAGAACGATGGGATAAGTGTGTTCCAAGAAAGGGGAAATATTTTGAGGGGGATTAGTAACAATGTGTCTTTACTGTAATAAATTTTTTAATTTAAACATTCATATTTTTTATCACGCCTCATATATATGAGACTCTAGACAGCATAGACAAACATACATATATATTTATAAATACATAACAAATAATCCCAAAATATCAGTGGCTTAGTGCAAGGAAGTTTATTTCTTGTGAGTGTGGATGATTTTATACACACCCACACATACACACACACACACACACACACACACACACAAAGTTCTGATAATTAAGTTTGTGAACTAATCCTAGAAAAAGTGCTATATACCTCATTGGTGAATATCACTACAGTCACTTTTGAAGTACTCCCCATGAGAAGTTATGAGCCAATGCCAGTGCTTAGTCCACCCTTCAAAGCAATTTTGGAACACTTTTTCTGGAATGGCCATCAGGGCTGTCGTCGTATTACTCTTGATGTCCTGAATGTCATCAAAATGTCTTCCTTTCAATATTTCCTTTATCTTCGCATAAAGAAAGAAGTCATTGGGGGCCAGATCAGGTGAGTAGGGAGGGTGTTCCAATACAGTTGTTTGTTTACTGGCTAAAAACTCCCTCACAGACAGTGCTGTGTGAACTGGTGCATTGTCATGATGCAAGAGCCATGAATTGTTGGCGAAAAGTTGAGGTCATCTAACTTTTTCACGCAGACTTTTCAGCACTTCCAAATAGTAAACTTGGTTAACTGTGTGTCCAGTTGCTACAAATTCATAATGAATAATCCCTTTGATATCAAAAAAGATGAACAACATCGTTGCACTCAGTTCGTGAAATTGTCACACACTCATGTGTGTGTGTGTGTGTGTGTGTACATTTTTTTTGGGGGGGAGGCTAGACCTGGAAATGGCATCTAGCACTTCTGGTTAGAATCCATCACCTGGCCCCAACATAACTACAGAAGAAGTTAGCAGATACAGTCTTTTTTGTGGGCTCAGGAGTGAAAAACAGGGGTGGTTGAACATCTAGTCAGTTTCTGCCATATATTAATACTATAAAAATATTCATAAAATCCTTATTTGACATGTGTTTATAACGTCATTGCTTAAGGACCATGGGGTTAGAGTTTGTATCAATATTTAAAATAACTTTATAAATGATATTTGTCTTATATTTGTAGAATCAATAGGACTCTAAAGTACCTTTCAGTTGTAATTTCAACAAAAATTGTCTTGAAAGGAATGAGTAGCGAGACTCGGGCTGTCTAGCTCTGCTTTAACCCAAGCAGCTCTGCCTATATATTGAGTATATGTTAGATTTCAGGGTAAGTTTCATTTAAATGTAAGAATCTAACTCTTAAAAGTGAACTCACCACTGACAATCACCACTTTTCAGCATTCTGTGAGGGAGATGTGCTAGAATAGTGTTTCTAATTTTGGTGATTCATAAAGATCTAGACATGGGGTCTTGCAGATATCAAAGCTGAATTTACTACAGAACCATATCTTGTCCCTGTCTCCTAGGACTGGGAATTGAGGACACCTACACCTTGCCACTTTCTTCAGAAGCGTGCAAAGTCTAACACTGTCCCCTCCAAAGATAAAACTGGGAGAGAGCTGCTCTGTCACCCCTTATTTTAAAGTTCCTGTAGGCTAGGAACCTGCCTTCATTTAGCTTTGTCCCTAGTGCTTCATTCGGGTGGCATAAGGAAGGCAAGTGCTCAAAAAGTATTTGTTGAGAAAAACAAAGAAAGAGGAAGAAGAGGAAAAAGAGAGAAGAAATGGGTTGCTCTTCTGCATGGGTGTTTCTTATTTTCACTTCTATTTTTATTTCCTCCCATCTAAGTCATTGATCCATTCGACACATATTAAATGCCTACTGTGTGCCAGGCACCAAACTAGCCAATGGAGCAATGAGGGCAAAGCAGACTTTTGCTTTCAGAGGTCTCACATGACACAGGGAAGGCAGCAGAGGCAACAGTGGATTACAGGGTCATGATGAGCATTTACTGAGGGTCCAGGGAGGTGGGGGAAGGGGGAAGCAAGAGGGCACAGCGAGGTGTGGTTCATTCTCTTCATTCAGCTGCTGGAAGAGAAGAAAGGAGCCTAGAACTTGAATTACAAACGTAATTTGTACCTTTACAGGTTCCTATTTTGCTTTCATATGTTGTATTTTATTTGTTCTTCTTTCAGCATGCACAGTGAGTTGAGTACATGCTGTGTCATCAGAAGGCCTGGAGTTGTAAGTCTCAGTTCTACCTCTCTAAAGTGAGAGACCTTTGGCAAGGTCTGAACTCATGCACAATTAGGATTATAATTACCCAGGATTGAGGTGAGGCTCCCAGGGACATTATTTGTAAGTGCCTTTTAATCTAGAGGTGTTAGATTTAAAAGTAAATAAATAAATAAATATTACATATATACATACATATATTACATATATACATATATATATATATATATGTATATAATATATATATAATATACTGATCCTGCGAGGATATAGAGAAGGTGTTATTAACCCCAAAATACTGATGACGAAAATGAGACTTAGAGATATCAAGGAGATGCCCTGGCCAAGTAACTTCGAAAGGGAAATAAGACTTGAACACAGCTTTCTGACCTCAGATTTCCTGAAGTGTCAGGATGCTGAACCAGGCGCTCCTGAGGACCTCTGGACCAAACTGAACTCTCAGTGAACTTTATAAGACAGGGAGAGGTAAAAAATTCTGCGAACTAAGAATCACGGACCCTGAGAAACAACACTTGAGACCTAGCGCAACAAGCCTTTAGGTATGGTGGCCCCAGCTTCCCCGTCCTGTCCCGATGGATGTGAGGCCAGTGTGGGTGGACACTGACCAGCTGGGCATGATCAGGAAGCCATCTGCTCTCGGGGAGCTGGGTCTGAAGCAGACTGACGCCCACGCTCAATGTTTACTGTGAATGCCCCACAAGGCAGCCTGCTACAGTAAATCTACAAATATGTAGGAAGCAGCAGGCCTCAGAGGGCTTTGCAAGCCTACCTGGGATCACTGGGGTTGGATCACGGGACTGCCCTAGGGAGGTGCAGAGAACACACTGAAGGGGTATAATCTTGGTGTGACCGAAGACAGAAGGGCTGAACAACAACACATCATGGTGATTTCATGTAGCAACCAAAACACACAGACGCAACCCTAATCCAGCCTGTCAGGCCTTTGAAATTCTGATATATCAAGTCCCATGAATGTTTCCTGACAGGTCTGGCCTACTACCCAGCAGAGCTGTTGGGGACACCTCGAGCAGAGCTCACCGTGCAAACACAACAACACAAGACTGACTTCTTTCTGTCCATGGCTGATGGGTTCAATGGGGTGTGTGATTATCATCAGGATGTTTTCAAATGTCTCCATTTCCAGGAGAAGAAAAAGCTGAATCATCCACGTCTGACTTAATTCTCCCCCAGAGAGAATTTTACATTAAAAGGAAAACAGACCTCTTCTGATTTCTGCAACTCCCAGCACAGCTGCAAAGAACACATCAGGTGGGGTATGGAAGTTACCCAGGAACTCCTCAATGGAGCAGCTGCTTTCTGCCAAATGTCTCTACCTTGGTGTTGCTTAACTTTGACCTAAGCTAAGGATTCTAGAAATACTAAGTGTAATGCCTTCTAACTGACACTGTAACCAACCTTAAGGGGCAGAAGAGTGGTTAATTTATGAAATGGGACTAGTCACAGGGATCAAAAATAACAATGAATATTATTTTATGTGGAACAAAAACAACAATGGATAGAAAGAAAGCAGAGTTGAGCTAGTGGGAAATCACACCCACTTACCTGCTATGACTTCGTTGAATTAAAGAGGATGCACCTTCTACTGTCCAAGGGTAAAAATAAAACTGACATCCATTTGTAGAGGTCATAATTCAGGCTTGGATCAAGGATGCGAAACAGCCCATGTCCTAAAGAGAGGTTTATGACTTTGTTTGCCAAAAATCCCATTTTGGATTCATTAGCCGTTAGTTGAAATAACAGATTTTGTGATATTGCCAGATCCTGCCAAATATATGTCGGATGTCAAATGTACAAGACCCTCATTTTTATATAGACATTTGTGAGAATGTCAGAACCTTTCATTGAGACCCAATCCTGTAAGTGAAACCAGTCATGGATACACATGGAAATTTGCAAAATTAAATTCACAGCCTTCTTGTTTCTCTCTGATCCTAAACTCAGAAGAATATTGAGAATCCTTTCCTAACAATACATAATGTTAGGCTCACATTAGGTTACAAAAAGTTTAATGAAGTAAATTGGTTTGCTTTCTTTTCTTTTTTTAACCAAGTGTTATTTAAAATTGGCAAGGGGAAATAACTTTGACTTCAGCTATGTATTGGAAAACTGATCTTTCTCCCAGTAATAATCTTCTAGCATTTAAAAACAATATCCTAAACGATTTGATAATTACATTTTTAATATACCTCAAAGAACTAGAGTTAAAATCATAGTAAAGTACATTCTGTGGACAAAGCTAACTGTGATTTTAAAATTTCTAAGAGTTTATAGGTATATAACTTTTAAGTATACTAATATAGTACCAATCTAATTGTCCTTTATTTTGGCTCATCTAATTTACAAACATGATTTCTGCAGTTTAACAGTATTTGTAATGGCAATGTCCAAAGTAATTTTGGCTGAGTAAAGTGCTATTTGTTGAACAAAAATGTAGTTGTTTGTGCAAGTTTAACATTTCACAAGGCCAGCTGAGTTCATTTCAACCCTACTTACAAAATAATTATTGGCAAATGAAATGGGCTGGGGGATAGAGACAAGACGTTTTCAAGCTTCTGAGAGATTTACAAAAACCAAGTTCTTCAACCATTGAAAGTAAGATTGAGAGGCCACAGACAATTAAAAGGTACAGGTTTAAATGTTGGGATTAAAAGGGTTCCAACAAGAGAAATATTTACAATGGAACAATGAGGAAAATGTTTCATTACAGTCAGAAACATGGAAAATATGCTGTTGAAAATTGTTGGCTCTGAAATAAATAAAATCCAGACTGAGACTATTAAAAATATCAAAGCGATTTACTATGTGCCAACTCTAGTTTTTTTCTGTTGTTTGTTATAAAGAAAATCCATTATTGAATATAATGCAGTTCTGGTTAAATTATCAGACATTTTCCATATGCAAACTGTTGTTCACCATATGCTATATATTCTTCTCTAACAATTTTAGTACACTTCCATCAAGAACCATAGGCACAGAGTTAGAAGAAAATTTTGAGACATATTTTAACTTCCTAACCAAGATACAAATCCCTTCCAAAATAACCCTTCAAATCATCTCTGTTGAGCACCTATTATGAGCAAGATCTTTTTTGAATGGCAAAATAAAAGATAACAAAAAATACTTCAAGATGTTCACGGCCTGTTAGGTATAAGAAATCATCCTGGTCCACTGGCTGCCATTAAGCCTGGACCGAAACCCTCTAGCTAGTAGTGACAGGGAACTCACCACATTGCAAGGAAACCCATTCTCTCTGAAGGTAGCTCCAAACTAGGAAGGTGTGATAAACTGAGCTTGACACCAACTGACCCTGGTTTTTGTCTTCTGGAATATACCCACTCCTTCTTCTTCAGTTTAGTCCTTTGAAGATTTTGAGAGGACTTGTCTGTGTCCTCCTGTATAGTTTCTTTCATGCAGCAATCTCATTTCACCTTTATTTTCATTACCCTTTACTTCACTGGCCTTAGGGATTTTAAAAATCATCTCATATCAGTTGAGCTTAATTGTTAAATATTCAATATTGCATGTAAAAGTAAAACTGCATTTTCAAATTATGACATTCAGAAAACAAGAATTATAGCATTCAATTGGATTCAATTTGGAATTATCCCTTTGTAATTAGACTAGCACTGACTAACAACAGATGTTTAGGGGAAAAAGAAGGATGGAACACCTACGGCTTGCCAACACTGTGTGTATATTTGAGGGGAGGGGGCATGATAAATCTTTAATAATGAAATGCATGTGCTCTAAGACAATGACTAAACTTGATATTTTAAAGCACTTAAATCTAGTAGTTTAAAAGTCACTGGAGTAATTAGGTCATGTTTTAGAAATGATGCTACAATCTAAATTTCTTATTGGCGAGAAATAATGCTGCTGTCTTTAATTAATTATAAAACAAGGGATTGACTCAACTATGTTAAATTTTCTTCTAGTGGTTATACATTTGGCACCTTTAGAAGCTGTAACTAACAGACCCAGGGTAATTTAAATTCAGGAGACTTTATTTAGCCTCCAGAATCGCCCTTTCAATCCCACATCCATGCAAGAATACAAAGCCAAGGGGTACACTAAAAAAAGAAGAGACTGTTTTATTGTGACATTTATGACATGGACCCCTTGTGGACAAGAATGACCGAGGGTAATCTTGGAAGATTGCACAAGTGTGATGAAGGATGCACTGGTGATCCTCTGACTGCTGAGGCTGTTTCCTGGTCCGCCCAGACCTCCATGCACGTGCGGGCCAGTCACAGAAATTTCAATACCACTTGGTGTACACATTTAACAAGTCTTTGGTCTTAATAAGCACCATTACAAGCCCTCAGTTTAAGGGCATTATTATTCTAGTTTATAAATGTTTCAATGATAAAAAATAGCACGATTACAGTATACACACACTTAATTTACATGTAATGTATTATACTCATAACTGAGATAAGCTACTGAACTAACTTTGGTTGATTGAAATTAATGAAGTATTTGAGCTGAATACTTGCAATTTGGTTTCTAAGTTGTGTAAATATTACAGTGCATTTATGAATCTAGTTTGAGAATTTACTAGCACCAAATAGATATTAGAGATGGCCAACCTAGTACTTGTATTTGGAGAAGCAAAGTTTAAAATTTGAAAAAAATAGAACAGTCCATCAATTGAGAGCACATTCCTGTACATCTGTTAGAAGGATGGCATGTGAGTATGAATAGCCAACCCCCAATGGAAATACACATCCCAGTTTTCAAGAATCAACACATATGACAAGGTAGCTTAGCTACACATGAGAAGCCTGAGAAAGTGGTTGTTTTGAACTAGGGTAGTCACCTGTACCTTGCTTTTGTAATACAAGAATAGTGCTTATTTATAGAAATTTATGTGGTGAAAGGTTGTACCTATGATATGAAGATTCTGACTGGGGGGAAATTCAGTTCTACCTATCTATCTTTGTTTTTTAATTATTTGGTCTCTGGATGGTGAATTAATGAAGCAAAATCTGAATTTTCATCTTCAGATTATCACCCAGTTCACCACTGAGGTAGTCTTTGTCATATTTATCTTCTAGCTGATTGAGTTCTTTCTTTTTATAAAGTGGAGTACTACTGATGTGTAATGAATAGGTTCCAGCCACTGGCTTCTTCTTTGTGAAGTGGAGGTAGCTGATCCCTTCCTTTTGGTTGATTTTGAAGAAGCCATTTTCATTTCCAGATTCAATCAAGTATCTGTTGTGATTCGTCAGAGTTGTGAGGGCTGGAAGGAGTTCTAGGATTCGGACCTTGTTACTGATGTGGGAAATATTGAAAGCGAACATGGCTGTCTTGTCAACGTCCCAACTTGCAAGACTCACATTGGCTTCTATCTCGGGCTGATCCTGGAAAGGCACATGGCAATGTGTTAAAGAAAAAGTAAATATGCCACTTATTTTCCATATTAAAGAAAAAGTGACTCGACTCTCACATTCATACAACTTTCTTCTCATGTTGTATATATTATGTTGAAAAGGCATAGTCATAAAATGTTTTGTTTAAACCACAAACGTGTTAAGTTGGCACATATTTATAATACTAAAAAATACTAAACTTATGTCAAGATGTAAGTCCAATCACTTGTATTTGTAAGTCTTTTACCTCAGGTAGTCTCAGAGTGTGCTCCCTGGACCAGCAGCATCAGACCTGGGAATCTGCTGAATGCAAATTTTCGGTGCCACCTGAGGCCTACTGAATCAGAAACCCTGGGGATGTCTCCCAGAAATCCGTTCGAACAAGCCTTTGAGATGATTCAGATGCACACTCAGTTTGAGAACCAGTGTTGTAATAGATTATTTTCCCTCCAAAGACTTATCTCATTTCCCAAACCACAGCGGATGTGTTGCAGCGTGGATGCTAAGAAAGAACCAGTCTATTTCAATTTTGTTTACTGATGCAAAACCATTCCCTCTGAAGGACACACCTAGGAACCTACTTCCTGACTCTGATGATCTGCTAATATTCAATGCTTTTCACCTGGCTTCTTGCTTGCCTCTCTGGGACCAGATGTGCCGGATTCTCCGGGCCGAGAGCCAGAGGCCTGGGTGAATATCTGCGCATTTCTGAGTTGACGGAAAGGCTGCAGCAGCCATCGGCAAAGAAAACCAGGCTGCTTGAGCTCCATGTTGTTTTTGTCTAGAGTCCAAGTTCCCTCACACTCCACATGGCTCTTTTCAGGAGAGGAGCCTCTAGCTTTTAGAACTTGGCGGCCACATGTAGGGAGCACTATGTCACTTCACTATTCTGCCCACTTGCTGTCCTGGTTCTCAGACCTTGTCCTTTCAGCAGACTTTGGGTGGGTGTTTGACTTTCTTTTTGGCGAGACACAGGAAATGAGCAAATATATGAAAACCTTCGAATGGCCACTCCCTAAAAGCATCAAGAAACTCCAGAAAGCCCCACAGACTCTTATAAAATACAGCCCAGAGCTCAGAGAATGTCTGGATTTTCTCCCCAGGGAGACTGTGCTCACTTTGGAGCATCCTTGGAGGAAACCACAGGAATCTGGAAAGCCTTTGTGCAATAGGAGACATCGGGAGAAACCACTTCTGACCTACCTCAATGTTGGAGGCATCTGTTTCGTTGGCGCTTCTCCGTTTCCTGCCCCGTTTGGGGTAGCCGTTGATCTTACACTCGTAGCAAGCCTCTGGGGACAGAGAATTGTCATCCATTTCACTGCTGGCAGGTGGCTCTGGGCTTCCTCGGCCCATGCCCATTCCAGAAACACAGTGCCTGTGGTAGAAGGAGAACACAGACATTTTTCATGCGAAGTGGGCAATAAGGGAAATGGCGTGAGAGTTTTGGTGAAGCCTGGCCCCGCCTGGTGACATTCAGCCCTTGACGATTTGTCTATTGGATGAATAAGTGCCCGGTTCTGAGAAGCATACTGAAGTCCTCTGTGCTTGGCCTGTTAAGTTTATTGATTTCTTTCTCCTATCTTCAAGGCCCTCTTTTGAACACTGATTTGCCCTTTCATTCCCCAAACCCAATGTGGCAGGTGTTTTGCTATACTTATGCTAGGGGAGGGACATGGAGTGGAAACAAGAGAAGAACGGTGGGTAAGAGAGACCATGTGATTTAGGAGGTTAAATAAAAATGTCTTTTTTTTTCCTTCATGCAACAGGCTCCACAGGAGTGAGAAAGGCACAAGGCATCACTGTTCAATTCCTTACACTCTTCCCACTTAAGTGATACTATCACTGCCAGCCCTACTTTCACCATGCCACTCTCACCGGCCTTCGTAACTCCAGCTTCTGAGCAGTCCCTCCTATTATTTGACCTCTCACTTTGGCTGAAGCTACTGAAGACTCAAAGAAAGCTGTCGTTGACACCTGAGGTTGATGTAGAGATAAACTGCAACGCTATGCAATGTATAAAACACATGTATCAGAGCTTGCCCAACTGTGGGAAATTGTTTCAAGTCATTTAAAACCACTAGGGCCATTGGCTCTGACTCATGTGAGGCTGGACAAACAAACCCATGCCCAAGAGAGAACTAGTTCAGCTGTTTTTCTTTGCCTTTCAGTTATGAAAGCCAAGTTATAGACGGAGACTTGCATGTTTCACAAGTACCATGTTTTCTTATTCTGCTTACTATTTCATAGGCTGCTTGGAATGTATCTACTAGGCTCCCCTTTCAAAATATGTTGAAATATCCGAATGACTAAAAGAATCTTTATTTTGGGGTCTGGTCCACTCCAGTGATTCATAGCAAAGCCAAAACTGTTACAAATGGGTAGTTTTCTACTAATGGATCATAAGGTAGACCAAATAGTATTTATCTCTTTTTCTATTAGTTGGCCTACTCTTTCCAACTCATCTTCCTTTATGCCCTTAAGATTTAATATATAATTCCAATGAGCAGAATTTTTTTTGTATTTTCCAGAAATCTATGGGTTCCTACTATGTTCTGCCATCTTTCCAGAGCCCAATACATTTCCTCTCCTCTTCCTTTATCTTACAACATGAAATGTGTAGAAACAATAAAAATGGATGAAATGACAAATGTTCATCCTGTGTGTGTGTGTATACATTCACATGAAGATTAAATTATTGAAGGCAAATCCCCAATTTGCAGGCTTTGGTTCCTTTCTCAGAACTCCTTTCCAGTATTTTCGTATCTTTGGAATACCACTTACAAGAAGTGTGACTACAAAGCTCCACTGGCCAGAAGCCAGTGTGGAGTGTCACAATCTTTGCTGGGAAAAAGGTTCTGGCATTAAACTTACAAAGAATGAGTCTCTTGAGAGTCAGATACAAACATCTGGGAATTTGTGTCCTACGGCTGGCATTCTGTGTGCTTCCCATGAAACATTCTTTTACCTTCAAGTTGACAAAGACCCAAAATGAATTGCTTGACATTTGTGTCAAGAAATCAAAGACAACTAAATTCATAATTTGACAAATATGTGTATGTGTATGTTGTGGAATATGTAACTTTGTATGCGGGGCTGTATGTGTGAGTGGGAGTATATGTGTGTATGCATATTTAATGTCTGTGTGTTCCTAATTAAAAAGTTAAAATTTGAAACCCTTCACAGGACAGCCAAAACTAGAGAGACATCCAAGTCCAGATCAACTCAGCAGGGAAAACTTACCACCAAACTTTTAAAACACTGAGTAAAAGAAAAATAGGTTTTCCCTGTCCCGACTCTCACACATACAAGTATTTTACCTGGAAAACATACTTATTTTAACTCTCATTTTAATGCTCTTTTGGTAATTTTTAGGGTAAATTTAAGTCTGAAATGTAAAATATACTTTAAAACCATAGAGGACCTCACAAAAAGGTATCTTTTTGATTTATCCTAACAGAGTTGGACAAGACGGCATTTTAAGTCAAGATGGCATCCTGCTTGCCCAAGACTCAGGGTGAAGCAGCAACGTGCAGCGGGAGCCCAGGTCTGCCAGGGGTCAATCTCCCTATTTCCTCAGAAATGAATCACTTTCCAAGAAAATGTGAAGATCAAGAGAATGAGCTAGAGAAGACACACACTGAGGCGTTTACAACGTAGTTTCATTATTTTGTTTGCCATTCTATGAATTTCCAGAAATTTAGATGTCTCCTTTCAAATAAAAATCCTCTGCAGAGCTACCTGGAATAAACTCAAGGATTATAAAGAGTCTGGTTCCCTTTACGAGGCTAGGTCGTTTTGAGTTGAATATACTTATTCATATTATGAAAGAGAGAGTCTCCCAGCAGGCCCATGGATGGCAGTGCTTACCCTTGGCCAATTCGGAAGTAACCCGGTGGACAGCCGCACAGATAGCCGCCCTCAGTATTGGAACAGCCATAGCTGCAGGGGGCCTGTGAAGAGCCACATTCGTTGATGTCTTGGCATCCTCCACTGAACTGCTCGTACTGGAAGCCGGCGGGGCACATGCACTTGTAGCTCCCCAGGGTGTTGTGACAGGAAGCTCCCCCACAAATGTGAGCACTGAGGCATTCGTTTTCATCTGCAGGGGGAACCAGAAGACAAGGTAAATGTGATACCGGCCAGAGGTTTCTATTCAGGAGTCTGCGTCAGGCCACTGGCTGCTGGCTGGCTGGCCCTTGGCTAGGCGCAGAGGAAGGTGAGGCAGGTTGAGGTGGGTGGGATGAGACGAGGACCAGGAGAGAAAGATACGGAAACAGATGTGGCTTTTGCTATGTGGTGAGCAAATGTGGTCGATGAGTCCACTGTACCACGCTGAGCGAATTAGAGGCTGGCATCTGAGGCCAGAAAGACTCCAGTTCTCACCTGAAGCCAACACTAGTATGTTGTGTTCCACACAAGCACCCCATGAACATGGGGCTAGTTCATAGCTAAGATTCAGGGCTCAGGGTGAGAGGGAAGGAATCAGGCAGTTCTCTGTGCAATGGGACGACTATCTCCAAAGCAAAGACCAACCATATTCCTGGAGGTTGCTTTCTTAGTCCTCCTTTTTCAGGATGTGTGGGGCTGGCAAAGACTGACATCCTGCAGGAAATGTCTGCCCCACTTGGACTTCCTTTTCAAAAATCTGCAAAAGCCCCCGGTGCTTGTCCTGGGGATGAATAGTGCCTTCTGGTATGTCTGCTCCCATCTCTGAATGGGCCCCCTTATCCATCCAAACCAGTCTCCCGCCCAGAGAGTTTGGGCCGTGTTGAAAGCTAAGTATGGCTGGAAGAGATTCGTGCAAACTTCGTGAACAATAATTCTGGAAAACCCACAAGAGAGACAGATGCTGCAGACCGGCTACCCACAGGGACCTGCCAAGTCTGATAGTAATAAACAGGGGGGAAAAAGTTGAACTTTTAAAAATCAACCCAAAGGGAGAAAACACCAAGTTTCTCATTATATCTAATTTACATACTTGTAAAATCTCCAGTATATTTTTGTAGACCTGCCTTTGTAGGGCAGGTTGGAAGCTTGTTCGCAGGACGTTACTTAATTGCTGCAGCCCATTTTCAGGCATATGTTCATTTTGAATGCCGGTAGATTGGCCTTCTCTTCACATTAGCAAATACTTACTTCCAATAGAAGGGAGGAGGAGGGAGAAGGTAATTAAAATTTTTAGACACCTACTAGCTGACAGATAGGATACTAGGAGCATCACATTCAGTTATTCAACCTTCTTAACAATCGCGGGAGGTAGGTGTTATACTACCTGTTTTACAGATGAAGAAAGCGAGGCTGAGAAAACCCCTCTGCGATGTCCCAGCAGCAGCTGCAGTAGGGCACATACACACATCCAGGACTGTCTGACTGCAAAGCCACCTGCTTTCCGCTGTACCACAATGTCTCTCAACACACTTGCCTCCTTTTAAACGAGTACTTCCTTTCTCCTTTAATTAGTGTTACCTTATTTGCTACGTATGGAAAACTTTAATTCTTAGAAAGATCTTTTCATTCATTTATAAAGACAAAATGGTTTCTAAGAAAATATCTGTTTTTTAAATTAGGGAAACAAGTGGGTAAAAATGCTTGGGGAAGGGTGTTTGCATATATAGAAAAGCCTCCCTTCCTACCTCTCTCCTTCCCTCCCTCCCTCCTTTCCTTCCTACCTTCTCCCTTCCTTCTTTCCCTCCGGCTCCCTCCCTCCTTTCCTATGTGTGTTTACAAGGAGAAGAAGTAGATACACAATAAGGAAGCCATTCACTGAGCTGACTGCTATGGCTTAGTGCCTAGTTCGGAGTCTGTTTGAGGATCTTTTATATCCAAGGACTCTCAAGTACCCACCCAAAGTCACTTAGGCTCCAGGGTTCCTAGAACAAAACTAACTAAATATCGCCTGTGTTCTTTTCCCTGTATTGTAAATTAGAGATGAGGTATGCCATGGAGACCAGTGGATACGGTGGGCACCAAAGAATGAATGAATGAAGAATCAAGGGTGTTTACTTTGGTGGAGAGAATATCCCCAGGCTGGATATTTTCTCCTTGCCCCTCCATGTCCATCTCCAGACTGCCCACCTGCTCTCTATTCCTGTCCCTGTCCTGTGCTTTTCCTAGGGCTCCGTCAAGTGTTTCCTGCTGGAACTCTGACTGATAAACTTCTAAGGCATGGATATTTGTAGGAAAAGACCAGTCAAGATCTAGAGCTTAGATGTATTCTGTTTTGTTCTAAGGGGCAGAAATAGGACCGATGATAAAAAGTTCAAAGGAGGAAAAGTTCATTCTCTATGAAAAAGACATTTCTAAGAATTAATGTTTTCTATGTGTAGATTGGCCTCTCTTAGAAAGTGAGTGCCCTTCAAGGTGATATCCGAGTGAAACTTGGATGGCTAGGGAGGTTGAAAGGATTTATATATTATAAGTAAGGTCAGACTAGATAATCTCTAAGGTTCTTTTTAACTTTGAACATCTATGTGAGTTACTATAAATATCTATTCCAGTCAATAACTCTCCCTCTCCCCTTTCACATTCTTTTCTATTTTATTTTACTTTTTTTCCTCCCTGAGAATCTAATAAAGTTTAAATTAAACTTGCTTATCTGGGTTGGAGAGGTGGGGTAGAGTGGAGCATGAATTAAGATAAGAAATTGGCAAATGTTCAATGTTTACAGCTTGAAAATACTCTGTGCACTTACTCTTTTTAATCAATATGCAAACACCACAATTTAACATGTTTTGTACTTTTCCTGACCTTTTTCATCCTGTATACCCTGGTGCAAGTGGTTCCACAAGAATTTTTCTACACTCCAAAATCTTTAATTCTTTCAGTTAGTACTTAAAAGTGGTGAGGGTTTTTTTCTTTCTATAAAAAGAGACAATTCTAATTTTATTGAAACACCTTGGAATATCCAAAAAGTACTCAGAAAAGCAGATTGAAAGTTGCCCACTCTGACCTCTAAAATCAAAAGTTTTGGTCTTTGGCTTGCATAGTGTATGTTAGTTGTGGTGTTAAGGGAGAACCACTAGGAGAATTCCAAAATGTAGAATGGGCATTTACTAATTTTCTTTAGGTCAAAAAGGGTCAACTCCAACCGTAAGCTGGAAGTTTGATATTTCTTAGAAAGCAATGAAATCCAGTCGCCCCTGACCCCAAACCCATCCATCTTCTGAGAGGAAACTTAAGGCTGCCTAGGAGTGAGGATCCAGGCAGGGGTCACCCAAGAGATCTGCCCTGTTCTGCACTGCTCTAGGGAAGCCATTCTGGCCCAAGGCAACACTCATTCTGGATAACTGTAATTCTCAAGAATTATGAGCCCAATTTGGACTGGTATGTTTTGGGCACCAGCCTCCCCAAACCTCATGTTGCTTCTTAATTGACTTATTGTTCTATAACTCCCAGCCAGGAGATGACCTTCATGGGGACCAAATAGACTGTCCAGGCAACTAGGGTATGACCTGGCCATCTCTACTCTCCCCGGATGGAAGGCAAGGAGAGAAAGGTAAGTGCAGGAATGGCAGACCTCACCTGCTTATCCTTTACCCCACAGCTCCAATTTCATTCAAGGAATCAACATAATAAGGGCCAACAGGCTTTTACATACTGGGTATTGAATAAACAAAGCTCACTCTGGAAGTTCTGTGAACAATGTCAGAAACTGGTGATTAAAACCCAAGACCTCTGAGCTGATAATGAACAAAGGCATTTTTATTAAAACCAGACAGCTGATCAGCAAGACATACAGTCTAAACTCCTCTGGCACTGGCGTTATTTTAGCCAATCCTCCTCACTTCTGCAAAACTGTGCCTTGTAAGTAATCAAACCAGATGACAGAGACACAATTTTGATGAATGAAAACACACCAGATGTGTCTTCACTCAGAGTTAAGTGAAACATCTCAACGCAGAGTAGCCCGCCCACAGGACACAGGAATTCTCTGCATTTTTGCTAAGGAGGGCTCTGTATCCAAGAGTGACAGCGAGAACAGGTCACCCAAGCACCACGTGTGCTCTGTAGATACTTTCTGAGTGGAAAAGACATGTGATGGTGATGCTTGAAAGGCAACCCTAAATTAGGAAGTTAAAAGCCTTGGGTTCTAGTTCCAGGAATGTCACAAAAGAACTGGTAAGGACAGATTTCCTTTCCTCCCTGGGTTTCTGGGTCCTCAACAGTAAAACAAAGAACTTGGGCTGTTAGATGGATCTGGGGTCCCTCTAAACTCGAAATGTTTGGATTCTCTGATGTGCATTAAGAGCTACTTTCCCATGACACTGTGGACTCAAAAATGATATAATTTCAATTTAATGAGAGAGTCTGTGGGTCTCTTTAATTTTTGAAAGAATTTAGCAATCCTGAAAAAATTTGGTGTGTCTGCTGCTTGCCCTCTGCCTCAAACACGTGTACAGCTGCATGGAACCACTTTTGCACCTTCAGGCCCAAAGTCACCCATATTAGTCTCTGGCTGGCTGCTATTTTTCAGTCAGAAGTAGGATTTTTGTTAGCTCCTGATGTGAATAGAAGTCAAGTGTGGGCCGATGACCAGCTATGTGACAGAAGGGCAGGGTGAGACTGGGCGTCAATACATTGAATTAAAAAAATTCATTTCAAATGCCCTCCAAAGGACCCTGTATCATTATTTTTGTCTCGTTTTGCTATTTTGCAAAGGTGATACCTCCTTCCTGGTTTCACCCAGGTTAGGGCAATTTTAAATGAGTATTTGTTGCTGCAGTGACAAGTTCAAGTTTTCAGGAAGAAAGTGGCATTCTGACTCCAGAAGTTTATAGCAATTCCATCTTGCTAACAAGAAAAAACTACTTGCCAACACACTGGTTCCACTGGTAATGCTGGAGATAGCCTTGGGGACAGCTGCACCTGTAGCCCCCGATGATGTTCTGGCAGCCGTGCTGGCAGCGATGGTTTCCTTCACACTCATCCACATCTGGAAAAGAAGGTAGAGTCATCTGGAAGCCACATCGCCACTTGGGTCAGAGGCGTCCTCTGATGCAATGTTTACATGTATATTAAAGTGAAAGGCAATTTTAATAAGAAATCTGACCCCTGAAAAATTATTCTACCACCCCAGACTTCAAGAATATCTACTCTGGAGGTTTTGCTAAGTCCAAGGAGAAAAACATTCAGATATCCCTGGTAAAGTCTAAAAATGATGAAGAAATTAATGCGAAGCACAAGAGCTCTCTTGTGGGTTAGCTGTGCAAATTATCTGTATTTGCTGATTTGTGCCCGAATTAGAAACCAAAAAATGTCAGTACAAAAATAAAATCCTAAAAAAATTCAAACTTTTAATCATATATTATCAGAAGACTTATACTTTATATATTTAATCCACATGGCAGGGGTTGGGGGCGGATCTTTTATTACTCTAAATCCAAAGACCAGAAAATTGATGAATCGAATTCAGGAATCTAGCTATTTTTCTTGACTGGGTCATTCCTTATTAGATTAGTTACTGAGGAGAAAAAGCCCTGATATACCTAGGAAAGGTATGTGTTATAAACACAATAAAGCATGAGACAAAAGATGGCTATCTAAAATATGGAACCTGTGCAAACCAGGCAAAACATTGTCTGTCTTCAGCTGGATTTTCCCCCTGCCTGTGCTCAGCTATGATATCACAGAGGGCAACGCAGAAGGTACTGATAATCGCACAGGCCATCTCACAAGGACTCACCAGCTGTGGGCCCTACCCACCTTCACAACTGGCACCACTCTGATCAAGGGAGAATCCACGCTGGCATTCACAGGTGAAGCTTCCAGGAGTATTCTGGCAAATGCCCTTAGACCCACACAGGTTGATATCAGAGGTGCATTCATTGTTATCTATAAGACACAGTGGGGGTCAAGAGGGGGTTACATTTCCTCGAAGCTCTCTTTGTGTTGCTTAAAGGGAAGAGAGAGGGGGTGATTTGCTTAGAAAAGACCAACTAAGGCCAATGACTTTTCACGTATATGTGTGCACATGCCCACACACACATACATGTGCTCCTATATTTTTCTGAGTTTGTCTTCTGACTCCAACAGCAGAAGAGCTAACAAACAATCCCTTAAAGAAATAGTTACATCCCATGGAGGGTTTTTCCCTCTCCCACTTACCAATGCAGGCAGTGTGGTGTTGGGTAAATCCCGGAGGACATTTACATGCGAAGCTGCCAATGGTGTTGACACACAGGAACTGGCAGTTGTGTTGCTTAGTTGCACACTCATCAAGATCTGTAGGAAAATGCAAGAAGGGCATTGCGGTCAAGCTGGCTTCCACAGGTACCCTAGGAAGCAGCTCTGAGTTTGCATGTCTATGTCTCAAATGACCCCGGCCAGAACAGAGCCAGAACAGATGGCTAGGAGGCACCCAGAAGATAAGGCTTCAAAAAATAGAATGTGGTCTCAATTTAGATGAAATAATGTAGCTCTTTGGGAGATCCAAGGAAAATCCAATTCCCTTTAGTTAGAGGAATGCAGGAATCCCTCAACAAAAAAATTTCAGATAAATTTTAAACAAATTATAAAATAAAGACTAGGGATTCTCAAAAATTTCCAGAGCATGAAAAAGATCTACTTAAGTTGAAATATAAAAAGAAACGCTGAGGCTGGAAATTTGTTCACTTAGTTCTTTTCTGTTTGCTGTTTTCATTCTGCTCAAATGAGGTAGTCAACCAAACCAAACCAAACCAAACCAAACTGACTTCTTTGTTTAGAGATTCTCCTTTGGATAAAATTAAATTGAGCAATCAGGAAGGAAAAAAAGGAAAGAAAAACTCATTCTGATAAGCCAACTGCACTTTCAAAAACTGCCTACAGTATTTATCCAGCATTATTTCCCACGTCTCAGTAAAATCCTCCTCTTTGACCAGGGCTCTTTCCTCATTGCCAGAACTTCAAGGCTCTTTCTCAACTCCATTGCTATTAATAACATCAAGAGATACAAAATGTGTTCCAGCTTTTAGCTGAATTTTAATTTAAAAAAATCGCTGTGAATTCAGGAATCCTTCCCTCCCTCCCTCCCTCTTTTCCTTCCTTCCTCCCTCCCAGCCCCCTCCTTGTGATCTTTTATCACTGCACACAAGGCTGTGCTTGGAACTGCAGACCAGTGCCAGCTCCAGGCTACAGTAATACCTGAAGTGGACCTAAACTGAAAAGACTCCCCCATGTTTCTCCCTGTGTTGACATCTCTTAAAATGGAGCCAATCCTGTGCCTTTCCACTGCTGGGGGCGGGGATTCTCTTTCTGCTTTTCTGGTTTCTGCATTATTGACAGCTGTATGTCTTTTGCCAACAGGGTGGCCTCCCCTGTTGACCCAAGGAGCCTGACTAGAACATCATCACACGCTTGCTGAAGCTCACCTGCAAACAGGTGAGGGAAACAACAAAGCAATTTCTTACAACACTGTTATAATGATGACACATTCAGAACAGCATTTGCTGCTCTCACCTCCAAAAACGTCTTTTCTCCCCGTCTCTCCTCATATCTGAATCCTACCCATCTCTCGGGGAAGTTCTGCTCCCACATTTCCACTGGGGCCATCCTTCTAGCCTCTTTCCTTTCAATGTCAACAGTAAACGCATTTTGATATTTAGTCATATATGCCAACTATGTGTAAGAATTTAGACCTTACAAGAAAAATAGGAGAAAGGGACTTATAAGTGGATCTGTAAAAATCAGACTGCTGCTTTTTGCATTCCTAAAACCATAAAGCGAGTATTACTGATGCTTTTAATACTTTGTGAAAAAACATAATTACTACTATACATTTAATTTTTCTTTTTCATCTCTTAATTGCTAGAAATTTTTGAGGATTTTCTGCCCCCATAGGTTAGAAAAGTGCAATAAATATGTTTTGCTTGTTATTCAGAGAATTTTTCCCCCTGAATTTGGTTCTTCATTTACATGAATAGGTTTATGGCTCTGAGTTTTAACCTCACACTGCCCAGACTCACTGTGAACCACAGATGTAGAATAAGTTCTATGTTTTAGAAAAACAAAGCAATAAGCAACTCTTCATTTAAGATAGGCAGAATTATTGAGTAGGTCTCTCAACTTCTTGCCCTCAGATAACAGGATTATGTAAAATTTGTGCTGCACAGGAAAACCTCATGTCATTTTCCATGATATCATCCTGTATTACCAGCCTCCTAACTCTCCCCGTTCTAGTAGACACAGGGAAGGGGCTGAGGGCCCTACTTCTCTCTGCTCTAACTCTTGTTCTGCCATCTGGTCTACCTTCTCCAAATCCCTCATTTTTCAAATCATCCTTAAGTGTGACTCACTTGTGCTATTCACTCAGTATATGACGTTCTCATTGTTGAGGAAGATGTTTACAAGAGTAAGTTTATACCGACAGAATTTTGCAAAGGATAACTTTTGGTTGATGTGGGATTTCTGCATAGACTTGTGTTGTTTCTTAATCCTTTGTGATATTTATGCCTCAGATATTTATGTCTCCTGGAGGGAGGGCAGGAATGGCCCTATTTTGCAGAAGTAAGAAGACAAAGTGCTTACTTCATTAGGCACAATGTCCTCTAGGATCATGGCACTGATTAGTCTGAAGCTGGACTCTGCTAGAGACATAGGCTATAAAATTGTTGAACATATTGACTCATAAATGCAATAAATAGAAAGCAAAAAGGAGGTAGTCAATTAGGGATCCACCCCACTGAGCCTTGTAGAACTGGTCCTGAGACCCTCAGGGATGGCCCCCATGAATGCCCAGGAAGCGGACAGTGAGGATGGCTGCTGCCACTGGGCCTCGGCCATCTCTCTGGCCTCAGCGTCCTTCCCTCCAGCATAGGGCGGCCTCATGGAGGCACCAACCCCAGGGAAGCACCTCTTGCCTGCGGAGAGCATCTCTCAGCTTGCCTATGGATCCTTCAAAGGTACAAGAAACGCAACCATGTTCCCAGGAGGCAGCTGAGTGGCTGAAGTCTCATTCTACTTTACCTTTACAGCTCCTTCCATCCTCCTGCAGAATGTAGCCTTTTGGGCACGAACACTGGTAACTCCCTTCTGTGTTTTTACAGATAAAATTGCAGGGCTTGGGAGCCTGGTTGCATTCATTCAGATCTATAAGCAAAGAGATACAGTGTGACTGCCCATCTGAAAAGATGCCTAATGCTCAATCCCCACAGGTCTAACAAAGAATTTTAGTTTTGAGAAAAGAAAAAGTAAACTCTGTGTAGTCTTTGATCATTGTCTTACGTTTTCTTATGAAATTACATAAGCTTTTTCAATTTTTTTTTTTTTTTAGTTTGAGGATTTTATTTTATTTGTTTCTGTAATCTACTATTTCCACTCAGGAGTAAACCATTAGAGATAGAGTACTTACCTATACAGGCAGTCCCAGTTATATCTGGAGTGTAGCCAGTTTTACAAATGCAGTGATATGATCCCCTGTCATTGATACATTCTCCATTTCGGCAAACATCATGAATAACCTTGCACTCATCAATATCTGTAATTTAACAAATAGAAATTAATATAAGAAAGAAATAGATATTAATATGCAGGGGTCACTTGAGTGTAAATACTAATAAGCTATGTTACTATTATATATTATGGACCTAAGAAATTAAATCAAAGGGATGACAGCATAAATTTTATATGTAATCGTAACTATATTGAAAGGCAAAGAATAAGTTTATCAGACTATAGTGGTAAACTAATCAAGCTAGGGGAAAACTTTAGAAATAACTGCCCTTCTAAATTTATACTGTTTTTCTCCTCTGAGTCCATAGACCAACCACCTCAGCTTAGAGGTATTTAGCTTCTTGAGCCATCTCATGCCATCAAGCTTGCCTCCTGCTGACATCCCATCAATGAATCACAGCAGTGGATCCATTTGACAAAGAAATCTCATTTTTTTCTATTATAATATCGCATGTCCAAAATAAGCAGGATAGTTTTTTCTCTCCTATTCTTTTTTATTGTGTTTAAAGTTAATCCTAAAAAATATCAAATTGCCTAATATTGGGGAAATTGGACCAAACCTCCCTCCTTTGGTGAGAGAGGCACCGAGGCTCCGGGGTGGATTGCTAGGCTGGGTTTGCACAGCCTGCTAAGGAACAGAGAGCCTTACTCATAGCTCCACCCAGGGAGAAAGGTTCGATCAGGAGGCACCATTGAGCATTGAAGCCACCGTCCTCCCCACTTGCTCCATTTGTCTCCTTACTGCTGGGTGGGGTGCCAATACCAAGTGAGTTCTTAGCCTTTGATTACCAAATCACCCTTTTATGCCCCGAGCTGATATTTTTCCTGATTTTTGTTCAAGTTTACTCTGAAATGCAATTCAGTATACCCTCACTGATCTCAAGAAATGAGCCTTTCCCATCACCTCATTTTCACATCCTACAATGTGTTTTGGCTGTCTCATCTCATCTATCTAGTTCTACCTTTTACCGCATCCAGTTCTGTTATTCTGCCTTTAGCCACATCTTTCTAACATGAACACAAATCCTACTTAATCTCCTTCTTCCCTTTTTTCTTCCAATCCCTCCCAGGGAACTCGAAATCTCTCTCTCCTGTCTCTTTTATGAAACTAAAAGAATTGCAGTTACTGTTGACAGGCCTGAAAGTCTTCTTCAGAGCTGCTCTGGTCACCTTGACAGCTTCCTCATCCCTCTCAGGTGAAAGCAGCTTGTATTTTCCCAGAGGCAATTGTGTTATTTGAATATCAGCATTGTTTATATTTCTTTCATGCAGTATATTTTAGTCAATTTTAAGAGCTAAGTACATATTGGTGTACTAATTTCGGAATTCAGTGATGTTTATCTAAAAATCGTATTCTGAGTAACCAATAACACAATAAACCTCTGTTTAAGAGGTTGAGAACTCCTTGTAATGCCGAGGCAGGGACCCAAGCACACACAACTGAATCAGGTGGACCAAGGACACTTTGGCAACATGGCCTTGAATATCTAAAACATCATAATGAAGAATTTTTGTTGACCTCAACTATGCTACTCAACGTAGGTCCATAGTGTAGATTCCATATTCTCATCTGTTTTTCATAACACAAATTCCCTGCAAGTTTTTGGGTTGAATGAAGTACCTGCTCCATTGGTCATAAATCCGCGGCCATGAGGGCAGAGTTTTTTGAAAGCCACAGTATCCTGGAAAGGACAGATCTCACAGTGGGGACCCCAGCCTCTCCCTCCGTCACAGCAGCATTCAGACTTGGTGACAGGGTTCCTGTTGCTTGAGCCAATCTGACACATGTTTTGGAGCACCTCTGTGAAGCAGTATCCTTCCCGGTTGTCTGAAAGGAACATCGTATGAAAAAGAGGATTTTAGGAAATTTTATGAGTATATCAAGGTATCAAAAATTTGGTCAGAATAGGAAACCCAAAAGGGATGTAACACTTTACCCTGGGTGAGAAGGAGCGAGAAGGGAAAGCTGGAAACTGCAGTGAGAGAGAAAAGATGACATCTGAGGGAACAAATAAGAAATTCAGTAAGTAAGCAGAAAGGCATTGGTCTAGACAAGGTTACAACTCTATCTGCTCCCAGAACTATGGGGGGATAATCATGTGAGAGAGAGAGAGAGAAGCAGAGAAACACATGGTAACATCCTGAGCACCAAGTGATTAAAAAGGCTGCTGAGAAAGAAATTCCACACAAGTGATTCAGTGATACAATTAGCAAAGGAAGAATTTCACTGCAGGGTGTGCTAAGCCCAATGGACAATCAACCATTGAGTCATCTCCAAAATATGAACATTTGTAACCTTTCCTCAAATTCTGACAATCTCTATTATTTGAAATAAGAGCTCTGGGTTTGAAGCATCCCAGTGTGGAGGCTGGGGTTACAAAAGCATCCTGCCGTATGTACTCACCAAGGCACTCATCCTGGGTGGGGCTGGCTGTGAACCCATCATTGCACTCACAAGTGTAGCTTCCCCGAGTGTTGAGGCAGCGCCCATTCTCACAGATCCCCGGCTTGGTCTGACATTCATTTTCATCTATGTGGTTCCATTGAAGGACCAAAAACAAAAGAAATCATCTGACCACTTTGTACAAGCATGGAGCTTTTTCTTTCTTTCTTTTTTTAAAAGTTTAGTTTGTGAATAGGTAACCTATTCACCTGGTTTTAAATTCTAAAGGTACCAAAGCGTAGTCAGCCAAAGTCCCTGTTTCTCCCCATCCCCCAACCACCACTCCCTTCCAGGGAGGCAACCATGCTACTGCCAGCTTCCAATGTATCCTCTCAGAGTTAATTATGCACATACAAATGAATACATACATATTTGTGTGTACATTTTAAAAACATAATCAATAGCATTTTTATATTTTTAAATATAGATGATAGCATTTTATGCACACTTAGAATTTTTCACTTAATAAAATTTAAAACTTTCCGTATCTGTACATAAAAGGATTCCCAAAGGATTACTTCAAGTGAAGGAAAACAAAATTTAAGATCAACATATGACAGAAATACTACAATACTTCATCGGAATAATGTCTGCGATAATTTTAACCTAAGGGAGTTTGTCTAAACTAATCTTCCGATTCACTATAGATTATGTTTACTGTAATACTTCAGCAATATTATTAAGAAACAATAAATCACACCTCAGTCTCTCAGATCAAAAAAAAAAAAAGAAAGCATTAAAGGAGCTGGAGATTTTTAGACTTATCTGATGATTACTTAGAAACATCATAAATAACTTGCATTGGTGCATCCCATTGAGATTAGTTCCACCCCTGAGGCAGAGATCTCATGAAGAGAGAAGAGAGTTGGAGGGGGTGATATGTAAAGAGTGTTAAAACAGGTAAAAAAAAATTCCAATGCCCAAACCAATGAAGTCAGAATATCTGGGGTGGAACCTGAGCTTCCCCAAGAGATTCCAACGTATAGCTGAGGTTCGGAACCACGGATCCCATAAGACTCAGCGTGTGATCATTAATCCACATACTTTTTCTTTGCTTTTATAGTCTGCTCTTTAATGGCTGTTTAATTCAATATCTTACAGAGTAAAGGGACAGTGAGTTTCTTAAGCTTCTTCACTGACAACATAAAATAAATGTTTTCTAATGTCACTGATAATTAAAAAGGAAAAGAATGCATATGGAAATTTTTGAATAATTTCTCCTGTATTTATTATCTAAAGCAGAGGTGAGGAAACTTCTTCTGTAAGTAATAGTAGTACTATAGTACTCTGGATAATATATAGTAAATGTTTTAGGCTTTGCAGGCCATATGGTCTCTGTTGCAACTACTCTACTCTGCTGTGCCACTGTGGCATGAAAGCAGACATGGACAATATGTAAACGAATGGTTATAGGTATGTTCCCATACAACTCTATTTATAAAAACAGATGGTAGGCTGGGTTTGATCCTCAGGCTGTGGTTTGCCAACCCTTGGTCTAAAGTTGTGGTTTTCAATGCTGGATCCACATTAGAATAACTTAGGGGGTTTAAAATATCATTGTCTGGGCCTCACTCTTGACAAGACCAGATTCCGTGGAGTTAGATGCCACTAGTCTAGTGCTATTCCTGGTTCAGAGGGACCTGACATCAGTACTCAATGTCGGGGTGCTAGTAGCAAAGTTGGGTCAATGGGGAAGCATTCCAACGTGGTGGAGCAAACTGATCCCAAAACAACACAGGAGTATAAAAAAGTGAAGGAAGGCAATAGAGAAAACACATGATGTTTCAATCCTGGCAGCAAAATGGGCTGAGAGAGTAGGCAGAACCCAGCTTGGAGGGAGAGAAGGACAGTGCTGGTGGAATTCATAGAAAATGAAGAAGCAAGGGGACCACTAAGGAAAGTTGTGACATGAGGTTAAGAGAGGCAAAATGGCTCTGGCCAAGAAGAACACAATGGCCCTAAGGACTCAGAGCCCAAGACCCTTTCGTCCTTTGTCACTGCCGACTCACTCAAAGCTCCCTCTGCAGGGATTCTCTTACCTACGCAGCCTTCTCCATCAGGTGTCCGCTGATAGCCTGGTCCGCAGATGCATATGTATGTACCAATGAGGTTCTTGCATTCCATTTGTTTTTCAGCACAGTCGTGTTTCCCCTCTTCACACTCATCCTCATCTGGAAAGAATGTGCAACCACAAATTTATTTTAAAAAGCTGCATTAATTACCTGCCTTTAAAACATAAAATGACATTAAGTAACCTATTTCCTTGTGCATTGTCGGGCGCTGGCCGGCTAAGCATGAAGAGCCTTCTAACCACCTTTGAACTTGATGAAGAAATTGCTCCCTAATTAACTGGTAGCCTCTTCAAAAGCAGGAAGCATATTTCTCGTTCTTTCTGGTGAATTGAATATTTCTGCCTCAATGTCTTCATACTGAACTTCTTGAATGTGGGGAAATGTCTTCTTTTCTTTATATCTTCACATTTGCAGAATGGCTGGCATGCCATGGCAGAGTGAATTATTATAAAAGAGATCTGCAGTGCAGCCCTCGGCTCAGCTGGATGATGCCTCAAGCTACAATTTATGAGGAAAAGTAGCAGTGATAACCCATATAATGGCTATGGACTATAGCAGTGTTCCCCAATTCCCAGCCCTTGTCCATTACTGGAAACTTTGGAGGGACATCTCCCATCATAGATAGTGTGAGAGCTCCTTAGCTTAGATAACCTTGAACACAGATGTCTTACCTTTGCACATCCTCCTGTCTTCTCTCAAAACATATCCAGCAGGACATTTGCATTCATATGACCCATAAGTGTTCACACATCGGAAGGCACAGAGCAGAGGATTCTGGGCACACTCGTTTATATCTGCAGCAGAAGACAGTGAGAAAATAATGGATCATGGATATAAAACCAAAACAAGAAATATACTTTTACCAAAGCTTGAAACGCTTTATTCTTATAAACAGGCATGGACCAATTAGTTTCTGGTTTTCAGGGAATTATAAAATGAGTTGGTTATTTTATAATTGGCATAAGTAGGGTGACCACGCATCCTGATTCTCCCAGCACAGTCCCAGTTTATGCTTGTTGTACTTATGTAATTATGAATGGTTATTTAGGTGAATGAGAAATGATAGGTCACCCTATATAAAGGGGGCTTTCCTAAAATTCTGGCTTTGAAGCCTCCAGTTGACCACTTGCTACTCCCAAAGTCACATGGAGTGGGGATCAGTTTTATCCCCTTTAGCCCAGACAACTGCCAAGTCAATTGTTATCAGAAAAGAAGCAGACCCTTCCAACATTGTTAATCACCATGCTTACCCCACATAAAAGAGGCTCCTGTGAAATAACAGTGATCCTTATGCCCAAATAGTGTTCTGAATTATTTTACAACTTACAGAGATACTTAGTTCACACTGATGCCCAGATTAGAGCCTTAAATAGATAGGAATGACTTTACCATTAGTGAATCAAAGTAATTTCTGTAGATTTCATAGCTAAAACCATCAGAATGTGTTTTGGGAGAGCAGGGTTAAAACAGACCATCTTGACTGTCATCTTTCTCTGTAAGGCCATTGATGAGGACTGAGAACCCCAGTGAGGTCCCAGATCATGGTTTAGTCACCGCCTTTAAAGATTCATCAACAACTTCCACAGGGGGTATCAATGGGTCATATCTCTAATGAAGAGCTCACTTTGTTACCAGCTTTACCCTCTACCTTCACCTCCCCTTCATCTTTTCCTGGACCAGTAGTTCTCAGCCAGAGAAAGCATCAGAATCACCTGGAGGGCCCCACTTTTAGAGTTGCTGATTCAGGAGGTCTGGGATGAGGCCTGAAAATCTGCATTTCTAACAAGTTTGCAGGTGATGCTGATGTGGCTGGTCCAGAGACCATCCTGTGAGAACCACTGTTCTAGACACACCCTCCCCTTTCCTTCTTTCCGTACATCCTTCCAAGCTTAGAGCTATCGCTTAGAGCAACCTCTTTTGCTATGATGGCTGCAGGATGTTGGTGGTTACCTCAGTGTGCAGATGTTTCTATAAATTGAAAAGAAAAAAGAAAAAGAAGAGAAGAAAAAGAGTATGGGAGATAAAAAGAAAAAGAAAGAAAAAGAAGGGAAAATGGAAAATAAGAAAGAAGGTAGCAAACAAGAGAGGTATTATATCCAAACATTAGCAGTAGGGAGACACCACCAAGAACTCTGCATAATCTGCAGCATAACTTGGCCATGAGCCACATACAAGTTTTACAGATACTCCCTGCAGAGAGGAGGCCACATACACAGAGAAGAAATGATGGAATGGCCCATCAGGCCCAGGTGTTCTTTATTCTATATACCCTGAGTGGTACTTAATATTAAGAACTATAATCAACCAATGGTTGTTCCCATGATCAGAACATGTAAACAACTATTCTGCATTTAAGGGGCTTACCTTCACAAGTCATCATTGGACCAGGCTCAAATCCCTCCTCACAGGTGCATTCAAAACCTCCAATCACATTCTTACAGGTTCCATTTCCACAAGGATTGCCCACGGAACATTCATCAGTATCTGCAAGTGACCAGGAGTATATTCAAAACACGATGAATTGGGAGAAAATGGGCTTGGGATTCAGATAATACCTTTCATTCCATCAGAGTACTTTCATCTGTAATGTCTTGCTTTATTCTCATTCTGTGCTTGCAAGAAAGGAGTGTATGTGTCTTACTACCACAGGTATGTAGCTGTGAAATTTGACTTGGTAAGTGGCAGTGACAGTGACAGTGACAGTACCTGGGCTTCTAGCCCTTATAGTGCTCTTCTCCATGAGTTTCTCCAGCCTCCCACCTTGTGAAGAAGTAAATCTTCTACTGGAATAGAGGCTCAAGGGGTTAAGACAATGCTTTTTTCGCAAGTCAAAAGTTTTCACTTATTTAAAACTAGAAATACATCTCCAGTTTGGCCTTACATTACATCACTCTCCAAGAAGCCCTAAACATGATGGATTTTTGCCAGATATAAAGTAGAAGACTAAACTTACGCAAAATAAGAGACCAGAGGTTAAGCAAAATTAATACACTGGATAAAATCAAGATTCAAGTAGATTTTGTTGATTCTGTTGAAACCAGATGGTTTACATTAGGAAGAAGAAAGGCTAGAAAGAAATATGTTTAGGGTATGATCTCTCTAAATAACTGTGGAGAGAGAGCAAGTCTTACCAAGGCGGTCTAAAAAATATATTTATGCCGCCATCTGCCTAGAAGCCTCATTCTGAAATATCTCTTGGGGAGAATATCTTCCTTCAGGAAAAGAAATGTGAGAAATAACATTGTGTTTTAGCTATGTAGGGCATAGAAAAGTAATGGACTATCACCAAGGGTTCTGTCTTATGTTGGGTTCTGAAGTCAGAAAGCGAAGACAAGAAAATATGGTAGAGAGACACTGGGTGAAGAGGCTCATTTCTCACGTATGTAGTAACACTGACTGGAGATTTCAAAGAGAACACACTGACCACCTTGCTTTTGTTCTGCTAGGAAATTGCATTTCACTGTCAAGAATATTATATCTCCTTCAAGTTAATAAAAATTATAATATCACTGATTTTTCGAGCTTACAAGGTACTTAGAAATAATTTAGTCCATCTGTATAATATTACAGTCAAAGACATAGAAAGATTAAAGAACTTGCTTAAGCTCCCACAGCCATCACTGTAGCTGAAATCTTCATACCCTGATTCCTTGTATGGAAAGGACACTTTCTAATGTACACAGACAAACCCTTAGCATTTATACCGTTATTATTTCAGGTTTGGATTTCGTAGATAAATAGACAAAATACTTAGATTCAATTTGGAGCTAGTGAGATTAAGAGTTCAAAGTTCAGCCATAGAAGCCATTCTTTGAAATTTCAATAAGAAGGCTAAAACAAGAGGAACTACACTGGGTACACAGCATTGTATTACTATGTGTAATAAAATCTGGATAAATTTTGTATTTTACATATTGAGAGAATGAGATTATGACCATTAAAATTTCTTTTGTATATTTCACAAGCCTTTCATTATAATAGTGTCCTTTTCACTGTGTCTTCAAATGTGCCCAGTGTCTGTCTTCCCCATGAGACTGTAAGGTCCACGCAGGGAAGGACCAGGCTGGCTTGGCTCACTGCTGTAGCCACATTGCCTAGCACAGTTCCTGGCACCCAGTGGGGACTCAGCTCATACTGATAGGTAAATGATACGTGAATGAATGGACAACACTTATTTCTGCCCCACCTTAGTAGGTATCCTTCCTCATGTCAATGCTGAATAGCTTGATTTCTAATTTGTAAAATCCCAGTAGAAGAAACTAATTTATTACTCACCCACACATTCATTCCCTTCCAGAATGTAACCAAAGGGACACTCGCAGCGATAGGAACCATCTGTATTGATGCACTGCCCATGTTTGCAGACATCAGGTTCTTTGCATTCATCCATATCTTAAGAAAACGAGGGAAAAATAGTAAATAACAAGCTATTTTTTAAAACACAGAGGTAAATTATGATTAATTTCAGGTCTAATCAATGAAATATCTATGGCAATACAATATTACAAATACGATACAATAGTACAATTGGTATCTAAATGAAAAGACAAAAAGTAGAGCTTAATTTTT
Organism: Rhinolophus ferrumequinum; assembly: GCF_004115265.2. Lineage (NCBI taxonomy): Eukaryota > Metazoa > Chordata > Mammalia > Chiroptera > Rhinolophidae > Rhinolophus > Rhinolophus ferrumequinum. The sequence goes on along the minus strand of NC_046289.1, from coordinate 58,612,503 downwards.
CAAGGAAGATATAGAGAAATAAGAACTACTGGAAAAGGGCAAGGAGGAGGCTCATTGAGAACATTAAGAAAAGCTGAGAATCCAGCGTAGGCCACTTACCAACTGCTGAATCATCAGGTCCCACAATGATCCCACTTCCATAGGGACAGATCTGGCGGAAGGCCTCTGCGGTGGGAAAGCACACTCGTTAATAGACAGGCCAGTGGCAATAACTACAGGCTCCTCCCCAAGCATGGTGTGGTGGCCAAATTGCCACATGCTGCACATGTTGGGAAATGATGAACGAGACAAGCCCAGAAACCAGAGACAGTTAACAAGGCTCCCAGAGCTAGTATGCTTACTACTTGGCAGCTCTGGTTCATAAGGTAATTCAGAAGCAAGTAACTACCTGGCTCCCAAGGTAAAATAATTTTAAAGAACATTTTGATTAGACTTACAATGAAATGAAATTGTCTTATTTTCTTGAAGGCCTTCATTCTCATGTATTTCATGGCCAGTGTGTACCTTGAATGGCCTAAAGGGAAATGAAGATGGGAGACGTACCATCGGGTTCAGTGGGACACAGCTCGCAGGGATCGCCCCAACCTTCTCCCTTCAAGGCACAGCAACATTCCTGTTTGGAGTGATTTCTGGATTTGGGTGATGAACACTTTCCTCCTTCAAACTTCGCATAACAGTAGCTCATTCGCAAATCTGCAGCATAAATTCAAGAGACCCTTCAGTTCTGTCTTACTAAATCATTATTACATAACAGTGAATAAGAAACAATCCATCCTATTTTTTTTTTAAATTGGGGAACAGTGTGTTTCTCCAGGGCCCATCAGCTCCAAGTCGTTGTCCTTCAATCTAGTTGTAGAGGGCGCAGCCCAGCTCCAAGTCCAGTTGCCATTTTCAATCTTTAGTTGCAGGGGACGCAGCCCATGATCCCATGCGGGAATTGAACCAGCAACCGTGTTGTTGAGAGCTCGTGCTCTAACCAACTGAGCCATCTGGCCGCCCCACAATCCATCCTATTAAATGTGTTTCCTTCTCACTACTATAGTAATAATCCTTCAGTGGCTATAATAATAACTGAGCTGAGATCTTTAAAGTCACAGGGAGCTTTTGTAGTGAGATCTGATGAACAAATCTATGTGGCTTTCACGTTAGCCAATTTTCCAAAATAACCTGGTGTGAATAATAAAAACGAACAGTGTTACATGTCAAAACTGACATCATCAGTGACTTTAGGATGGGGACATTCAGAGATGGAATCATTCATGAGATCCCTTCACTGATAGTTCAGCTTACACATGTTCTGGATAACATTGAGCAAGTACACTAGGTTAAGGTAGACCTCCCAGTTCTAGTACTTACTGTGATTCATATCACACTATGCTGTTTATGCTGTGGAACCAAAATAAAACCTCAGATTCTAGGCACAGAGCAAGTAAAGATGTGGCCGTTTTGTGGACTGGCAAGAATACAACACAACGGCCATTCGCTGACGCAGCTACTCGTGCAGGTGCTGTCTACAAAATATGTGTGAGGCTTTCTGCAGGTTTTATATACTCAAGCACACACACAAAAACAGAAGCTTGTTTAGCTCAACAGAGAGAAGGAAGGTAAAGAGGAGGGCAGGGAGATGAGTGGCTGGGAGGGAGAATAATCTTTCTTTCAAAGAACATATTTCTTTAATATTGATTATTTCTTGGTGACTCCAACATGGAATATGGGATCTAGTTCCTACAAAATTCTCCAACATTGCTTGACATAATTTTGGCAACTGACTTTTCCATTTCTTGTAGAGTAAATTGGGTAACTCTAAAAAGTGAGCTCATCCAAGCGCCTGGAGTGTGTTTTCCCTCAAACTTGACTTCCAAAGCCTTGCAAACTCCTCTCTCTGAGTTACCCAGAGCTGAGAATCTGCAGGTTTTAAGGAAATGCTTTCATATCCAGTTTGCACAACTTCGCTTTCTTTATTTCTGATCAGGTCTGCTCCCTCCTGCCACTGGTTTTCAATCTCAAGTCGCAGATCATTAGAGCCACCTACGCATTCCTGTTAAGATAATTTCACCAGCTTTTATTTCAGGAGAAAGGAGATAATGTAAGAATCACTGAGTTGCCAAAGATCATAGCAGGAAAATTTTCATGAATTAAAGTAAAAATATCTATCTGTCTGTCTGTCTGTCTGATTTACCAGGCTCTGGTACGTCAAATTTAGTTGGCTTCCCTACTGAACTTGTTCAACTTTTTCAAGCAACCTTTCCAGATAAATTATGTCCCTAGTTTCGACTCCACTACCACATCTGGTAAGAGCCAGGGCCTCACAGGCACCCTTTGCTCACCTAACTCTTCAGATGGTCAAGAGCAATAAATAAAAGCCAGTCCTTCTCCTGTAGCATGTCTGCCATCCAAATGTCTGCTTTGCTGAGCAGCTTCAAGAGTTAACAAATTGTCATTTCCCGAAGGACATGTTTTGATTTGCTTTATTCTTTAAGTTTATTGTCACATACAACGTTTTGTGTTTATTGGTCCTGTTTTTACTATTTATGCCTACAACTGTCTGAAGATATAGCTTAGCAATTACTCACAAAAATGTCTCAAAAAAATATATAAAACTTAATTCTTTCCTTGTCTTCCAGCTCGTAATGTTTCTTGAAACCTAGACACATGCATGCTCTAATACTGGCCTATTAAAATTCTCATTCTCTCTTTGTTTTATCACAGACCCTGTTCCACACCCCAGCTCTGTCTCCCCAACACCACTCCACCCCCTGAAAAAAAAAATCTAGACATTACATGAAGTTTAGGGTGAGCCTGAGTGACAAATTCCCTTCACTAACCTTCATAAGTGGGAGTGGCTCATTTACATCGGTGACCTTCAGGTGCCAGGATTATCACATTTGTTCCTTCAAAAACATTATCTGTAGTTCCGTGGAATTTTCTCATTTCATGGGCATTAGAAGCCAGACTCCTAATTGTCATCTTATTAGAAAAACCCAGCTCTTAATTTCCGGGCTCCAGAAAAATCTGTGCTCCGTGATAGATTTCCACTTGCTTGTGGTGATTATCTAGAATGGGTTTATAAGTCAAAGGTGTCTTGCATTGACAAAGAGAGCTGTGCTTGCCCGCATACTTTAACTAGGGTTCACTAGGAAGTCTGTTTACCAATCCATCTGCAAAGAACCCTTCCTGATCTTCGAAATTTCATCAGAACTACAACAGCCACTTTCCCTGCTTGCATTCCTCAATTCTGGCTCTGCCTCTTGGAGCTGAGCATGTGTCAGGGCTGCTCACAGCTGGGTCAATTCTTCCTGCAGCTTCCTGCAGCGTTAGCTTGCTCTGTGACAGGCCAGTGCAAATTGAATTAATAGCCTATGAGTTTCCTCTGGACTGCCACATCGGCAGATTCACACCTGGTTTCTCATTGCTTTTTTTCCAAACTCAGGCCAAGCCAAAGGCACACACAAAACGAGAAAGTAAGTATAGTGCCAGGTGGGTACTGGACTAATTGGGGAAATCACTGCATAAATTATATAAATGTCCTACCACTATGCCGTACACCTGAAACTAATATAAAATAATACTGAATGTCAACTGTACCCGAAAAAAAAATTAAAAATAAAAATAAAAAGACATGGTTCTCATCCTTAAAACAAAACAAAACAAAACAAAACAAAACAAGGGGGCGGGAGTTAGAATTTATCTAACAGGTCTGTACCATACAGTGTATCTGCTTGCATCAAGCACCACTCCACCCAACACCCCAAATCCACATAGGCCTCTGATAGCAACCTGTAAGAGCAAACCAACCAGAGAATTCTCAACTCTCCCCTTTCTCACTTTTAAATACTAGGTAACTAAAGGAACATTGTAAAGTAAAAAATCTAATCAATTAGAATAACAAGAGTCTATGAAACTAACAAAGCTTTGTCACATATTCAATAAGATTGCATAGTATTTTTGTTTAAAATGAGAAAATTGAGCTTCCAAGAGTAAATGACTTGCCCTAGGCTAAAGATGGCAGGGCTGAGACTTCAGACCCAATTTCTGGAAACTTAAGTGATATCCATTGCCTCTTATTTGGTAGTATGGAAGCCAAACAACAACAACAATAAAAAGAGCAAGAAAAAAACTGAACAAAACAACAACAAACAACCAAAAAAAGCACTGGGGTGGGGAGAGATACATGTGGTTTTGTGGGCTTTTTTTTTGGTCCTGAATTCATTAAACGAGCTTGTAAAAGTAGATAGACACACAGTTGCATTGTTTAGTAAAACCTAAACAGTTTTCTGGGACACAATATACTGTGTTATGCAATCCCTTTCGATTGTTTTTTTTTTTTTTTTTTTTTTTTTAGTGCACAAGTATTATTCCTGAAAACAGACTAAGGCCCAGCAAGAATCCTGGTCAGTTCAAATGTATTTTTATGTTTTTTAGAAAACTTGAGAGGTAAGGGATGGGCACTATACCCTGGAGGTACATGGCGAATCTGCATTTTTCTGTCTGGAAGTCCAGGTTTGGGTGCGTATTTATCCAGGTTACCTAGTCATTGGCTGAACTTCCCCCTGGCTTTGCCAAATTCAGTGGCTCGTGGCCGCTCCCCCAGTGACTGACCTATCAGCAGCTGTGTTCGTAGGGGAGAGACAGGTTTAAGTGCCAGGACAGTTGTACAAGCAACCATAACTTGATGGATGAGTTTTTAACCTTAAAAGTCAAAATGAACTTTCTGACATATGGGAAACATTAGACCTCTAGGAGAATAAAAACTCGCCGTCATCTCTTTCACAACGCATAAAAGCTTTGCCACGTTTTAAAAATAAAACCACAACAAATAAACAGAGTGATGAAAGTCTAAAGCCTTGAAAAGTACTTACCTTGGCACCTTCTACCAGTGGAGGACAAGGAGAACCCATCTGGACACAGACACTTGAAGCTGCCTTCAGTGTTACTGCATGTACCCAAGGCACAGATTTCTGGCTCTTCAACACACTCATCAATATCTAAAAGAATTACACGTGGCAAACAAAGTCAAAACACAAAGGAGACACCATCAGGTACCAAATACAAAATGTGGAAGTAAAAAGTGCATCCAACTTTTAAAACTCTTCCAGTCATGAAGATATTTTCCTGTATCATAATGTGATGGGTAGACTTCTAGGCTGTGCTGTTTTAAAAAGTAGCTTTGACAGTTCTTGTTAAAATGGAAGATGTAAGTACCTCCCAACTGATGCGATGAGAAACATCTCTCACCCAGACTGAGTTGCTTGGCTAATCAGAAAGTTGGAGTAACTTCATTTCACCCTAAGCTAGGAAAGAAGCAAGAAACTCCAGTCTGACTTCACCACTGCACACTAAACAGAAGCTCTGAAATTTTAAGTGTGGTGATTAACGAGTTGCTCAGGGAGAGATCTATGCCTTTGAACCAAATTTATTTCCCTCCACTCATCTATACTGCTTTTCTCAATACCTTATGCTAGAGCCCTAAAACTATGAAGTTTACAAGGACATGAATACTTATGAAAATAATTCTATGCAGTAGGAACTAAAGACATCACAGAAGAAGAGGCCCAAACTCTCATTTGCAGGTTAATTTTTCTGAAGACGCAAAAATATCTTCCTTATATATGCTATAGTTTTTCTTTCATCATACAGATAAAAGGAATCTGATACACTTACAATTGTGGTACATTTCTTTTAGCATCCTAATACGTCTTAGCTACTGTAAAAGGGTGATTAAGGGTGGTCCAAGGTAGCGTTTGAATGGCTTGGGTAACCGTATGCCGTAGTTTTCCAGGAAAGTCCTAGTCTTATGTCTGTTAACCTGGCCTCATTATTAATGGAACCCTCCTCAAAATTGTCTTTGGTTTGGTCAAAAAATTACATGATCACCCTACTTATGGAAAAAGAGTAGCCACTATTTCCACAGATTTACCCATCTTTTCCCCTGACCTTCAGCAGGAATTTGTAGTGAAAAAGAGGTAACTCTTCATTCTCAGCCATGCTCTTTTTATGGAAATGTTTTTTTGTTTTCAATAAAACACATATCTCTTGTATCTTGGGGCTTTTTATTTTCATGTTTGTGTAAAGAGTTCTACCCACACCAAAATTTGCAATACACAACTTTATTCCCACAAGGTCCAACTAAAGGGAAGTTAGAAAATTAACTTCTTTATCTTCACTTGACATTGTAAATAGCACCTGATAGATATTCTAGAAATGTGCAATGCAAAGTGATTATCTTACTGTATAATGTAAAACCAGCCTCTTCATTACTTCATGTTATTACATTGCATTTATAATTACATCATGGTTCCTGTGGTTTATTAACAAATCTGAACTGCTGATGATGATTGAGTTGCTCCATTTCCACACTCTCTCCACTGTAACATCCAACCTTTTCTTAAAAGGAAAGCCAACTTTTGTAAAAATGCTCAAACATTTCTTTTTGCTTGCTGTTTTTGTTGTTGTTAGGTTCTTTCTCTTATAGTAGAAATTAACCTTGAAATGCTGACTTCTTAACTGTGGGGAACAAAGATTGTAGCATGGGCACGATCTACATTGTAGCATTGACTATTCACAAAGGTGTTTTCTTTCTATACATTTCCATGCTGTTCGTTCTAAAAGAATTTTGCGTTAATCATGGAGTGAATAAAGCTGATCTTTAATAAAAGTAAAATAACATGTTTAATAATTTGCATTTAGGCTTAATTTTGATTATATGTTTTCATTTAGAATATTATCATTTGACTGTGATTTAAATTGGATAAATAATAAAACTTATCATTGATGACATTACAAGTGGAGAAAGTTATTACTAATCATGGATTAGATGCAGTCCTGTTTAAAGGTGGGAGCATGGACTAGGTGAGTTCTTAAGATCCTTTCAACCCAAGTTCCTTATGAAGTTCTGGCAATTAATGGCCTTCATTTAATGCAATGACATATGTATTAAGGAAGGGAGTACTATAAAATTTGCTGAGAATATATTTGTAGGACCACACTTCCGCCTTTGTATAGGTCAACACAACATAGATAAATTATATAGCCATATGCATCCAACCTTGAATGTGGTCACCTAAAGATTTTAACGGGAATCAGAAAGCTATTTTTAGTTGCAACCTATAAGCACTTAAAGACATGTAATCCAGGGTTTTTTACAAGCTGCATAGAAGCACACTGAAAAAGAGTCAGGATCATATGACCCCTCTCCCCCCATATGCACAGAGCACATTAACATCATCAGGGAGTAGCATGAGAATTAGATGTTCTTGTCTTTCCATTTAAGTATGAGACCACAAACACACCCTCTGCCCTTGGATTTGGTTTTGACAAAGAATTCCAAAATGAAGACACCATCACAAAAGCTTTGACTTTGATAATGCCAGTGCAGAAACCAATACTGTTTCCAAATATTGTAGCCCTCCTACCTTCACACTTGTCATTTTGTAGACTGTATCCAGGTGGACAAATGCATCTGTAAGACCCATCCAAGTTCTGACAGGTGCCTGGTGCACATTTTCCGGGTTCTAGAACACATTCGTTGATATCTGCGAAAAAAAGAGACAATGAAGGAAGAGGTTTCCACAGGCCTGATTTCCAGCAAGTAATTCAAATTCAAAGAAACTGGAATACAATCAAAGAAACACAGAAAACAAATTAAAGTCCACAAAACTCTACCATGAACAATTAATGACTGAACAAAAATAAATTTTATCAGCTTTCAGAAGTGTGCAATATAGTGACCATATTTTATTTGACCTCCTACAAATTAAATGTTTCCAGAAGAGTGTAGCATGTGACAAGTCAATGGGTACAAAGATCTTTGAGAGCAGCCAAAAAATTATATAAGAGCTTACTACAAATGCATTGTGAAGAAAAATTATAAGAAAGGGAATTACAATTGTTTATAGAATAATTTAATTGTATAACTCTTAAGTTTAACAGTTTAACTGTTCTCTGTGAGTACAATGATTTAATTTTAAAAGATAAGGGGGGAAACATGGTGTGCGTGTGTGTGTGTGTGTGTGTGTGTATGTGTGTTGCAGAATTACTGTAATTGTACTCTGATATTTTTTGTCCTCCAGGCTTCCAGAAGGAAAGACTGTGAGAGATACTGCACAGCTCTTTGAGCGGTCTTCGGGGTGTTCTTTGGAGGGTCTTACTGAGGCAGTACTCACCCACACAGGTTCTCCCATCTGGAGCCACCTCATAGCCTTCATTGCACTGACACTGGAAGGACCCCACTGTATTGATGCACTGGCCATTTCTGCAAAGGTTCCCATTTCCAGTTGCACATTCATCAACATCTGCCAAAAAAATATCATTTGATATATTCCAAAGAAAACATCATAATCCCAGTAATGATCAAAACTTCTAAAGGGAAAAATTCTGGTTCTGAATTTCAGTGACCTTTGCTGGTTCAGCAAAGCATAAGAAATCCCAATGAAAATCTAGCTTGGAATAATAGACCTGGCTTTAAGTACCTATCAAAACCTAATATATTACACAATTATATTAATCAGAGATTGATAATTTATATTAGAATTTTATGAGTTTACCTTAATCTTCCTTTAGGTTTAATTTTTAAAGGTGAAAACTGAATTACTAATCACAATGCAGCTGAAGGCATTAAATACTCCCATAATTAGAATTATATAAAATTAGTTTCAAAAACAATACAAAATTCAGTTCATTACCCTCACTTACATGCTACATGAATAATGTAGCATGTTTTATACATAGATTTTAACAGATTCAATAATTTACCTCTTTTAAGACAGGCTGTAGAGAAACAACTAGACAAGTCGTTCCACATTATTCATGAATTATATAATTTCTACACAAAGAATCACTTTTGTATATTTTAAAATGTAATCAAATCCATTTATTTAATTCACAGCATAGTAGACATAAAAATTATAGCTGCTAATAAGCATTTAAAAAAGTAATACATGTACTTACATTTAATGCATGTTTTGACATTTAAGCAACACAATCTGTTTGACAAGTCTTTTAACAAATTGTCATGAATAAGATGGCATATATAAAGAGAAAATAGCCAGCGACAGATCCAGTCAAGATGATGGAGTAGGTAAACATTGTGCTTATGTCCCGTCACGACCACATCAAAATTACAACTAAACTACAGAACAACCATCATTGAGAGTCACCTGAAGTCTAGCTGAACCAAAGCCTTACAACTAAGAAGCCAACTTGAGACTGGTAGGAGGGGCAGAGAGACGGAATGGGCTGGTCCCATATATGCACATGACCATTAATAATCGGGATGGACATCTCAGCTGTGGAGGTCCACTCTGTGCCCAGCCCCCAGACGAATGAGGGGACCCAGCCCCAATACAGGCTCCCTGTAGGGTTTCACTGCCAGGGAGAGAAGTCCCCATAACTTCTGGCTGTGAGAACCAGTGGAGATTGTGGCTGAGTGAGATGAGGGTGGCTGGAGTCCCAGGTGTTCCTCCTAAAGGGACTGTGCACAGACTTACTTGCTGATGGACTCACTTGCTCTAAGCTCCAGCGCTGGGACAGCAGCTCAAAGACACCAGGGACATAAGTATGGGGAGGAAATGAATTGTCTGCCTGCAGGACAAGGGCTGGAGGGCCAGCTTTCTCCCACATGGAAGAGCTGGTGGAAGCTATTGTTTCTTTGTTGAGCCCTCGCCCCTCCTGGTGTGCAGATGCAGGCAATCACTATGTCCATCAACCTGGCTAACACTGTTTATTCACCCTGATTCCCTGAGACTCTGCCCCACCCATCTTTCAGGCCCACCCAAGCCGTTCCAAGTGGCTTTTCCATATAAATGACATGCCTTGATTCATGTTGTGGACTTTTCTAAAATTTCTCAAAGGTTCACAAAACCCAAGCAAGCAGCATCTGACTTCGATGTGTCCTGTACCTCTGGCTGAACAGCCCTGGCACTAGCAACAGCCAGCCTTGGCTTGAAGCTTGGCTTCATGAGGCACCTCCAAGCCCAGTGTGGGCAGCAGCCATCTGCGGATTGCTTTGTGGCTCATGTCAGGTGGTCCCAGGCAGGGTACAGGCTGTGGCTAAACTTGGACTATGGTGGGGCCCCTCCCAGGAAGCACCGGGAATGGCAGGCCCAGTGGCCAGCTACGGACTCACCTGGAGCATTACCTGGCGGCCTCCAGGGATGACACACTCGAAGGGCACAATGGGCAGACACCAGAGCCCTGCTAAAGTGATTTCTGCTCTGTCATCTCCTGCACAACAGCTTGTCCATTGTAGTCATGGCCAGACCTCACAACTAATCAGCCCAAGGATCAATCCTTCCCACTAATGTGCAGATTGCAACCAAGGCTCAATTACAACAGGAGGGCACACACAACCCATGCAAAGGGCACACCTGGAGTACCCAGCTGAGGTGACCAGGAAGATTGTGCCACTGAGACCCACAGCACATCTACTACACAAGGCGACTCTACTAAGATTGGGAGATACAGCAGACCTACCGAATACACAGAAACAAACACAGGGAGGTAGCCAAAATGGGGAGACAAAGAAACATGTCCCAAATTAAAGAACAGAACAAAGCTCCAGACAAACAATTAAACAAAATGGAGAGAAGCAGTCTACCAGATGCAGAGTTCCAAACACTGGTTATAAGGATGCTCAATGATCTCAGGGAGAACTTCAATGAAGAGACAGGAAACATAAAAATGGAGATAGAATACATAAGAAAGAACCAGTCAGAAATAAAGACTACAATAACTGAAATGAAGAATACATTAAAGGGAATCAACAGTAGATTAGGTGAAGCAAAGGATTGAATCAGCAATTTAGAAAATAAGGTAGCAGAAAACACCCAATCGGAACAGCAAAAATAAAAAATAAAAAAATGAGGATAGTTTAAGGGGCCTCGGGAACAACATCAAGTATACCAACATTTGCATCATAGGGGTACCAGAAAGAGAAGAGAGAGAGCAAGGAATTGAAAACCTGTGTGAAGAAGTAACGACTGAAAACTTCCCTAACCTGACAAAGGAAATAAATATACAAGTTCAAGAAGCACAGAGAGTCCCAAACAACATGAACCCAAAGAGGCCCACACCAAGATGCATCATGATTAAAATGCCAAAGGTCAAAGACAAAGAAAGAATCTTAAAAGCAGCAAGAGAAAGCAGTTAGTTCCCTACAAGGGAGCTCCCATAAGACTTCCAGCTGACTTCGCAACAGAAACATTGCAGGCCAGAGGGGATTGGCAGGAAATAGTCAAAGAGAGGAAATCAAAGGCCTACAAACAAGATTACTCTACCCAGCAAAGCCATCATTTAGAATCAAAGAACAGATAAAAAGCTTCCCAGACAAGAAAAAGCTAAAGGAGATCACCAGCACCAAACCAGAATTACAAGAAATCTTGTTTAAGAGAAATTAAAAGATAAAAAATACGAATAATAAAATAGCAATAACTACACATCTACCAGCAATTACTTTCAATGTAACTGGATTAAATGCTCCAATCAAAACATAGGGTGGCTGAATAGATAAGAAAATAAGACCCTTGCGTACGTTACCTACAAGAGATTCACTTCAGATCAAAACACACACACAGACTGAAAGTAAAGAGATGGGAAAAAGATATTTCATGAAAATGGAAAAAACAACAACCAAAAAAGTTGTGGTAGCAATACTTATTATACCAGATAAATAGACTTTGAAATAAAAGTTATAACAAGAGACAAAGAAGGACCCCGTAATCCCACTTCAGGGTATTTATATGGAGAAACCTAAAACACTATTTAGAGGGTTTGTGTTCATACATATATTCATTGTTGCATTGTTTACACAGTTATTGTTGCATGGCCAAGATGTGGAGGCAGCCTGGGTGTCAGTCGATGGATGAATGGATAAAGAGGAAGTGGTACATATATACAATGGAATATTGCTCTGCCAGGGAAGGGAATGGGTTCTTGCCATCTGTGGTGGCATGGATGGACCTGGAGTATATTGTGCTGAATGGAGTATGTCAGACAGATGCACTGTGATTTTGCTTATATGTGGACTCTAAAGAACAAAATAAACAAACAAAACAGAAACAAACTCATAGATACAGAGAACATTTTGATGGTTGCCAGATGGGTGGGGGGTGGGAGGTGGGTGAAAAAGGGGAAGGGATTAAGAAGTACAAATTGGTTGTTACAAAGTAGTTATGGGGATGTAGGGTAGAGCATAAGGAATATAGTCAATAGTATTGTAATAACTATGTATGGTGTCCGATGAGTACTAAATTTATCGTGGTGATAGACCGGAGGTCGGTTGGGGGCAGGTTGAAAAAGCTGGAGGCATTAAGAAGTACAAATTGGTAGCTACAAAACACTCTTGGGGAACGTAAAGTAAAGCATAGAGAATATAGTTAATAATATGGTAATAACCATGTATAGTGCCGGAGGGTACTAGACTCATCAGGGGGATCACTTCTTAAATTATATAAATGTCTAACCACTGTGCTGTACACCTGAAACCAATATAAAATAATACTGAATGTCAACTGTAATTGAAAAATTAAAAAGGAGGGGAGAGGACGGAGGGGAGTGAGAGGCTCAAATTTCCAGGTGTGGGACGGACAGGTCATGACGATGTGGTGTACGGCTTGGGGAGTATAGTGAATAATATTGTGATAGCACAGTACAGTGTTGGATAGTTGCTAGAGTTACCATGGTGATCACTTCTTTAGGTAAATGGGTGTCGAATAACTATTGTGTATACCGGAAACTAATATATAATATTTTATGTTAGCTATATTTTCATAAAAATCTTTAAAAAAAAGATAGCCAGCACGTTAGAGATGATGCCTGTAACAAAGAACACATATAAAACTGTCTTCCTTTGCTGTCAGTGACTATTTTGCACACTCACCTATACAGTCATTGTTGTGAGAAAGGATGAAACCATGATTGCAGCGGCAGTTGAAGGAACCAATTGTGTTCCGGCAAGTTCCATTCCCACAGGCGTCTCTTTCACATTCATTTATGTCTAGTGGGAGCAACGGACATACAAAAACATAATTATTAACAGAAGAAGAGGTTGTATACTTCTGGGGTTAAAGGGCAGTTTAGAGTTCACAAAGTATCATATATAGGCTGAAAACTTCTTGATGTTGGTATTAGTTCCAGCAGTGGCAGCTCCCTGTGAGAAACCAGCAAAAGGAAAGGTTCTAAACCTTGGGAGCAAATCATTTCCTTGATTGGCATGTGAAAGGAGGCAAGCTAAGGATATGGGAACTGGACAAGAATTATTTTATTCTATTTACTTCTAGAATTCTCCACCCTCGCCACTTTTCTCAAATATTTTCACTTGCAAATGGAAAATTCTGTGCGCATCTGGGTCTTGATTTGCTGCCACCTTTGGCAAACTTCAGCCTTTAAGATTCTCACTCCAGTTTACCAAAAAGCAGTGAGACGCCTGATATTACCCTGAAATCAGCAACACAATAAATGAGCTTTCTAAATCACCTGACAGTTTAGATATCTGTTCCTTTTTCCCAGCCCACCCCCTAACTCACCACCACACCCACCAAGATAAGAGTGACTTATCTCACTCTCCTCGACTATCCCAGTGTGATGGCATCTAATTTGACTCTTCTCATACACTCCTGCACGCTTGTTTGTCTTTTTATTGGTCTATGACTTTTCTCATTGACTATTTTGGAAAGCTACTCAGCATCTTACATGTCTTTGCATCTCACCACAGCAGTTAACATCCTTTTTTATAAAGAGTAGGTGTACATTATAATAAAGAGGAAATAAGAAATTAAAATGAAAGAAAGTTGATACTGCTGGTTTGAGAATTAAAGCAGAACAAGGAGGGCTAGGACAAAAGGAGGGAGAGGGAGCAGAAGGTAACACCTCAGGTAATAAAACGTAGTGTTCAGAGCATTTTCTTTCCTTTCAAATTCTGGACATGAAGATGAATTACCTGTGGTCCTAAATCAGGAAGCTACTGCTAACCCCAGAGTGACTCCAATGTGTGTGTCTGTGGTGGAAGAGTGCATCTGATGAGTCACCCTGCCAGCAATCAAGAGCTTCTGCCTTGATTCATTTTTAGCCAAGCTAAGGTAGAGCAAGTTCTTTGGTAGGGAGGTGTAGATACTTCAGGTGAAAGAGAGAGAAAGAAATGTGGGCAGCGTTACATTAATATGCAGGGCTTAGTTCCCCAGTGATGAGGAGAGCTGATTATACTCCTTTAATTTAAAATTTGTTATCTGCTATGAAGTCAAAACTTTACGAGAATGTGCCTGAATGGATACATCCAATTACAGCCAAAGGCAAGCACTTTAAACATTACTCTTAATCGTTCTTTTTCCAGCTGTGAAACTGATTCATGTTCATCAAGACCCCAGAAGACTTAATGGATGTTGAAAAAGTAGAAATAAAAAGGAGATAAAGAGAGAAAATGATTACATATTTGAAGTTTATTCTAAGTCAAGATCCTGAGTCAGTACTGAAACCAAAGAAGAGATTTGAAATCTTGATTTTTTTTCCTCTAGAAAAATGTTTTTGTTTGTTTGTTTGTTTGTTTGTTTTGCCTTTGTAGGATCTGTAAATTTGCCTTTGAGGATCTGGTACAAACTAAGACCTTCTCAAAAAATGCTCATACTCAAACACTCAAAAGCTGCACTCTGTTCTAGTAAGGTAAACACACATAAATATTATAAAAGAATAATAGGCTGTTAACATTAATAAAAAGTAATTTTTTATCTAGATATCTTTCTAAGTTTATCCCTTAGTCCAAAGTTTTTTTGAACTGACAGCCAAATGAATATCAAGGAAGGGGTTTATTGTGTTCAGATTGCCAAAGATTAAATACCAAGGGATGTTAATGCTGCATGTCTGCTAGTGGTTTTATTTTATAAATAGCAAAATGACTACCGAAAGGTTTGGTATTAAACGTTGTATACATTGAGATGCAAACGAATATTTCAATAGGATATGAAGAAAAATTGAAATGATAATCACATACTCACCCAAACACATGGTTTGATCAGCATTTGTTTTAAAACCAGTGTGGCAAATGCAATAAAAGCTTCCGACTGTGTCAATACACTGTCCATGGCTGCATATGTTGGGAATTTCTTGACATTCATTGCGATCTGTAGATAAAAAGCATCTTAAATATCTTAAGTGGAAGATGAGAAGACAAAATTGAATTGAATAACTTACTTCTAAGTATTGCTCTCAGGATTAATCCTAGCTCTAAACTAAGCCAATAAAACAGATGCTGGCATTATATTTCTTTTTGCTTCAAAATTGGTTAAAACTCACTCTCATTTACTGGGCATATCCAGAGTATGTTAACAATACACGAGAAAATGAAAAACAGGGGCAGTATCCAAAAAATGTTCTGAAACATGAGAAAACTTAGAAGTAGAATGGGGAATAAAAATCCAAGATGGGAAATAATCTGTTTTGATTATTTGTCTAAAAGCAGCATCACAGACGGGGGAATTAATTGAAGTATTTTATCTAGTCAAGATTTGGTGCCTCAAATCATTGGCCCTTCACAGCTTCCTTTGGAAATTTATATCAAAGTCAAACAAATCCCACTGCTGACATCGGCTTTCTTGGTGGACAACCTACACCGTCCCTGTTCAAGTTTTACCTCACTGTTTCGTCTTACTCCTATACCCTTTGGTTCTATTTTAACCAAGTCTTCATGTCTATACGTGGCTCCTTTTAGCGGTTGACAATCCTAGTATTTCTTTCTTGTTATTCATATTTACTCAAAGGAAAGCTCTGCCATCTTACTTCTGCTAGTCTTTAAGCTCTAAATTAAGTTTATCATCAACTGCATCTTTGTTGTTCTCCTGAAATCTGATGATCTGTGGGGCAAAATTTATTGCATGAATCCACGAACAACACAATTACATGCCGACTTATGTTTCTAAGTTTTTAAAGCTCTCGAGATTCTCTGTTTAGGGCAAATGTAACTTGAAAAACACTGATTCATCTTGATTTTCCCATTGTCACAAAAGAAAGCAACTAGCAGACTGCCACCTTGGGTGTAGAAGCTGGAGAGCATGGCAGGCCCCTGCTCTCAGCTCAATAATCCCAACATGCTGCTTGCCTGCCCTGTCTACTGAGAAGACAGCAACTGGGAATGGGCGTTTTCTGCTACACAGAGCAGTCGTTTTCTGCTACCATGTCAGAAGAGAAGATATTTCCTCCATTTCATGTGCTCAGGTAGCCATTTTTACAATCACTTCCTTCAAATATACAGAAGAGTTACAGTTGTGATGAATCACCATACTGTTTAAAAATCTCAAGTGAAGTTGAGTATATCATTAAGAGGGGAAATTGGAGCTACCGCTAACCTATGCAGAAATGCCAGTTAACAAATTAAGGTTATTCCCATTCGAGAAAATGGATTTAAAAAAAGCAAACTGTTCCTTAGGATAGGGAGATGAAATGTATTTCCATTGCCAAGCTCTGTGAAGGAAGTTAATTTTGAGGAAGGATGTCTCAGGGTCTACCATAGTTGCCCAACCCTTAGGTGCCCTCAGGTAGTACTGGATCTGAGAGGATGCAGGAGACCAGGTCTGTCTCTGGGGCACACACGAAATATAGAGTATTAAGGATCTTCTTAGGAATGGATCCCCAATTAGGATTTTGTCTTTCCTACATTGCTTATTTCGTGATGGTTTTAAGAAAATGAACTATGTAGTACTTTGAGGTTTTATTGGTGAAATGGAAAGTTACAAGTCTAGAGAATTTAATTGTGAAGCTCAATTTGTCTTGAGAAGAGAAAACTAGGTTTCTACAAGCGTCACAATTTGAATTCCAAGGAGATTATGTCTGAGGTTGAGATAGGAGGTTTAAACAGGGTATTGGGGGAAATAACCCGCCAGTGAGTGGAAAGAGAGGAGACCCGTGAGTAAATGGTTGGGAAGAACCTGTCTCTTGTCTTTAGCTGGGTGGAGATTTCCAAAGGGGGCTGCATTTGCTCGGACTATACACCTCCTAAGATCAGAGAAGCATTCTGGGCTTCCATAACTAATTGTTCTCTCAGCAACAGTGTGGGTAATACACCTAGTTGTGATTTGGGGTTTGAAATGATGCACTTATGAATTGAAATAAAAATCTTATGATGAAAAAAAAAATTTAGTTCTTTATCTTAAACACAGGAAGAGAGCAGTATTTTGCAATATGTCTGAGAAATGTCATGTAAACAACAGCATTTAAAGACATTTTAAGAGATTTTTAAAGTAAGATATAAATGAAGACATTTCTAGAGTGAAGTCTTCAACCCTAGAGGCTGAATATTAGTTGTAAAACTCAAGTATGTTCCCTTTTCTTCTGAGGAGTTCAATGAATGAGGGCAATTGAGCTTTGACTACAAGCAACACTCACAGCACTTATCGCTGGTTAACGCCTGATGAGTTTTATTTATATTAATGTTCTGCAAGAAAATATGACAGGGCATAAGTCCCAGCAGGCCCTGGCTGGACATGCTGTCTTGATGCATAAATAACTTCTTGCCCGAACGTGAAATGGTGTGAAATGACATGTTCTATATTATCAGCAATTCTTTATTTTGATTGGAATTATTTCACCCCGTTTCAAAGAAATATAAATTAAGAGCAAAATGCAGGGAAGTGGTGTCAATGCCAAGTTTCACTAGGGTATTGTGGCTCATATCAGAGTCGTCCCCACTTTTCCTGTCCTTTTTTTTTTTTTAATACATGGACAACAACAGCTCTGTTGACAAAATGCTAAACACTTGCACATGTTCCTTTAAGCTCAACAAAACAAGTCTTGATTCTCAAAGTGAGTTTTTGTTCTGCTATTACACCCTCTTCCCACCAAGGTCTCATAAAACAATGCAAAATACCCTACAGAGAGCAGTGCACTTCCTACCACTTAGTCACGGGTAGGCAAGGAAATCCAAGGAAAATCTGACCATGTTCCCTTGTGTTGTTTCATTCACAAATGCATAAAATATCCAGGAAACTCCCTGTGAAACGAACCATAAGCAAAATAACATTCTTCCTGACCTTTTTGCTAAATATATAATGATTTATAATTATTCTACATGAAAATCATTCTGAGATATTATTTTGCTTCTAGGCTGAAACACCAGTGTTTTAATTTTAATACTACTGGCTACAAGGAGCCATTAGATAATTGATAACTTTACCATCAATTTAAGTTGGTAACACATTCATCCTCCTTACTTCTACCACATCCTTGACAAAAATGAACAATTAAAAAAAAAATCTAACCTCTAGGGGACAGTTTCTCATTTTACTATAGGTGACTTGCAGCTAATAAAAGGCTGTTAATGTTTGCTGCCCTCTGTGAATGATCTTTTATCTGTAAGAAATTTAGGAGGAAGAGTGATGTTGCTGGTTCTTTTTGTTCGTTTTTTGAAGATTAATATGGCACAGCTCAGAGAGTTTCACTGTCTAGATTTGGGGGGTGTGGCTGGGATGGTGACAACCTCACCTGTCAAAGGGGGAATTACATGAAATAATAAAAAAAAGTATTTGGTCCTGAATATTGGTTAGGGAAGTGTGTGTGTGTGTGTGTGTGTGTGTGTGTGTGTGTGTGCGCGCTCACACGCAAAGATGTGTGCAGGTACACGTGTCTGTGTGTGTATATTTGTGGATGTGGCTGTTTGCAGCAGGAGAGCAGAGAGGCAAATATGAAATCTATGTATGTATATGATTTATTTCTTGTTTTGAAAACAAGAGGGAAAAAGCTAAGAGTTTAGACATTGCAATTGTTTTCTTTTATCTTGGTTTAGTTACTAGAACTCAGCAGTCTAAGTGTTAAGTTATGCGTTCTGCACCCTGGCCATCTCAAAAGAAATCCAGGTATCTGAAGCTTGATGGAGATAAGCCACTGGGTGGGCACATCCAGCCAATAGTGAACGACATACCATTGCACTGCCCCGTGGAAGTGAAGCGGTAGCCAGGCTTGCAGTCACAGCGGTAGCTGCCAGCAGTGTTGATGCATTCGGCATTGCGCTGGCACACTGGACCGTTTTGACACTCATCAATATCTACAAGCAGAAGATAATTTTATTAGAGGAGAGAACAGAATCTGGTGCCAAGTTGATGAAGCCTCTCACATAAAATAAATTCATATATTCTTATTTTGATTGGTTCTATTGAACGAAGGATGACTGAAAAGGCATTTTCTAATTTTCTACTTCACTAATATTTTCATAAATGGGAGTATTTTATTTATGACCACATAGGGACTCTAGTGATGCTCATATCTAAAAAAAAGTCATAAAATTCAGCTGCTATGATCAGGACTTCATATGGACGTAGACTAATGTCCTAGGAAATTTTGTATTTGCTCAAAGCCCCAGAGTTTTATGACTCGATCAGGTTGCTTTTGTGTGGAAGGCTGAAAGATCGGGAGAGCACAGCATCTCAAACCTTAGTGTGCATATGAACTACTTGGAATCTTGTGGAAAGGCAGATTCTGACTGAGCATGTCTGGGGAATGGCCTGAGATTCTGCATTTCCAATAAGCTACCAGGTGATGCTGGTGCTCCTGGCCCACAGACAGCACTTGGAGCTGCAGGGTTGTAGAGGCTCCTGCTTAAATTATTGCCACTTGGCAGGCAAATCAAGAAAACTTAAAATGAGAGGTTGCACATAAAACTGAAAACAACCAATTATCAAAGAAAAGGATAAAATGGATATTGTGTGTTTTAAAGCTTTGACTATGCTCACAGGGTTGTGTGTGTATATATATATATATATATATATATACATATATGTATATATATATACACACACACACATATATGTGTATATACATATACATACATCTATACATGCAGTCTATATATATATAAGCTAAGTGCTATATATGTATACATATATATAACACTTAGTTTAAATTTATGTAACTGTAATTATGTAGTTCAAATTCTGTAGTAAAGGTAATTAAATTATAATTTAAATTCGTAGCATCGCAAAAAATTACTATACAGTCCAGGCTATACCACAAGGCAAAATACATGTTCCCTGCTCCTGCTCCAGTGGAATAATCTAATTTACTGCAAATGTAGTAAAGGGAATAGCCTGTAACACTGGTGGGAGTCCGCCCTCAGCACTAGCACTAGGCTTTACAATCTAAATTGGCTCAGCTAAAGAAGTTCCCACAAGGGGGCGGCAAATGCATCACCCTATGCCTCCTAGGTTCGGGCTTTGTGGTGGGAAAAATGTCAGGACTACTGTCAGGGGGAGTTTTCTGTCTAATCTGTGTGTGGGGGTGCCTCTTGTATAGCAGATACAAACGCAGACATGCGCTTGCCTCGCCTTACAATAGGCTCAGCAGCAAGCCCCACCTTATCCACTACGTCTGCCCTGCTCTTACTTAAGGGTTTACAGAAATAGAGAGTAGCTTGTGTCCTTGGAGAAGCCAAATGGCATCACAGACAAGCATTTCTGTAATGCATCAGATGTCTGACATCCGATAGTATGCATACTTGGGAAGAGCAGATGCATGGATGCTCCCTCTAAATCACTTCTGGAATTCATTCCAACCTCTGTTGCCGAGGCATGTACTAAATCAACCTTCATTTTCTGAATCTGAGAGCCAAGAGGGCGCTGGGAAACAGCTGACCCTGGATTAAACACTCACCCCGAAGGTGGATTTCCTGTGAAAGGGAAACCAAAAGTTGGAGATCACTCTGTGATCTCAACATCCACTGCCTGCTGCTCTGACAAAAAAGTGCCTCACGTTGGTACAGCTGTAGCTTTCCAACCTCACGTGTACAGCAGGGTCTAGGTTGGTTTGGTGGTCGTGGGTGGCCTATGGGTCTATGGGTCCTGGCCAAGGGCTGCTGCTGCTTCAGCAAATAGAAGAGCCAAAGAGGCACCTGGGTAAAGTAACCACCAAAGGGCTCTCTGAATGGAAGCGAAGGGGAGATGCCACAAGAAGGTGGCAGTCATCCTGAGGCCTGTATGGAAGCTGAAAGATGGTGGCTATGAGGAAGGCAGCCAATCCTAGCACTGTAAGGTCTCCTGCTGTGGACTTCCTCTCCTCTCCAGCATCGTGCTTCCTCCTGATCCTTGATGGCTGCCCCCCAAAGCACAGGGCTGGGCCAAGACCTGAAATGCCTGCCTCCTTAGGAAGGCTCTAAATGGCTATCACCCCACTCCCACTCCCGCACACAGCAGACAGAGTAGAGGACTCGTGCTGACTTGGCTATAGTAACCCAAAGCCTGATGAGGAGAATTTAACAAGCATGTGCTTGGGACTATAACTTCACTCAGGGTCTATAATTGTCCCCAGTTTAGGAGAAAAAAAATTTTTAACATTAAAATGTTGACATATGTGTTCTACTCCATGCGCTAAGGGGCAATAACCCTTCCTAACATGAACAGAAACTCTGCTCGAGGCCCCACGTTTAAATATTAAATAGAAAAGTATTCCAGCTATCCCAGGGCACGTGGTATATTTAATAACCAGTAATGTCCCTTTTACTAAAATGTAAAAGAATACTATCTTCCCCAGATGGAGGAGAAATGAAGCGCTGTGCGGAATGTGCAGAATCACAGTCCACACACATGGCAAGGGGAGGTAATTTGAAAATGAAAAAAGCACCATTTGCATGCATGCCAACATTCTTCATATAAAATCGAATTTGCTGTTCTTGCCATTTGGAATTCTCTCATGCATTTGGAATATTTGCATTAACCTTGTTTTCACTTGGGAGTAGCAAAGGCTCCATTTGGAAGAGAACGCTGATTTTGAGATTCAACTCAAGATGACTGCCCACCACTCATGTTCACTTTCAAGCAATGTGAAACAAAAGCAATCTATCTGACACACCCAGGAACTCAAGGTTTTCTCGTATCAGCTAGGAAATCTAATACATTGTGTTTGCGGGGGAGGGGGCTGGGGCATGCAAGGCCTACTTTTTCCACTGGGAGTTGGTGAATTTTTTTGCATGCAAGTTCATGGTGTTCCCCACAGTGCCCTTCACTATTGCTAGAGCTTGACATGATTTCTGAAATTCCAATGTTGTGAAATTGGCCGCGTGTGTGGGTAAGTAGCTCATTTGTTAGCTCACTCTGGACACGATACAGTGACAACATCACTTACCTTCACAAACCAACAGCTTGTCATTATAGAAGAAGCCCACTGGGCATTCACATCTGAAGCTGCCAACCATGTTGATACACACTCCATTTTCACAGACCCCTGGGATCTCCCGGCATTCATCAATATCTAGAAACAGAGCAGCCATGCATGAGGGACAGCACAGCACATGGCTCCTGTGCAGGGTAAACTGGGATTGAAAGTCATTTACTTCTAAGTCGATGTTCTACCTAAGGTCTAAAACCAAAGAAGAGAAAATGCGCGCATGCATGTGTGGGTGCATCTGTGTGTGTGTTGCAGGCGGGGTGGTGGGGTGGGGGGGAGGAGTGATGATGGAAGTGGAGGACATCAATGAATGTCAAGTTGAAATAATTAAACCACTTCCCAGACACTCAAGGGTCTGTCTGGATTTAGTATTTGTCTTCTTTATCTTGGTTCAGAACATCAGCTTTGTCCAGGTCGGAGCCATCTTTGTACTTACTCGGCACTGCACCAGAGGAGTAGAATAAAGTGACTTCTGAGAGCAAACAGCCACTCTCCCCACAATGTGTAGTGATGATGTTTGGTGGGACTAGGAAAGGAGAGCTGGTGAAGACCACGGGACAAGTCCGTGGCCATAGTCAACTCTGATCTTTCAAATTCCACTTCAACGCCCCCTTCCTCCTTCACAGGGTTTTGGTCAGGTCTGGGGATGTAAGCTGGGCCCTGGCTGACAGTGAAGATGGGCCAGCACTAAGGAAGAACTGTCACAATAGACTGCGGCTTCCTAAGGCCAACAGCTGGGCCTGGCTGCTGCACTACCATGTTTCTGTTCCCTGGCACGCTGTCCAACAAATGCTCAGTGTCAATTAAGATTTGGTAAATTAAGAACCAGTACTTGGAAGTGGAGCTGGTGAGCATTTAAACAGGACCAAAGTAGGAGCGAGAGCAGAACCAGGCCCCAGGCTGCTAAAGCAGGGCTGGCTCGCTGATGAAGGAACCTTGTGGGCCAGTCTCACCCCCTCACCAGCCTGGTTGGGCAACTCTCTGTCTAATCTGCTCTGAACTCGAATTCATTCAGTGTTCTCTAGGATAATAATATTAATAGTATTAATAGTTCCTCACTTGCTATATGCCTGATATATTTCTCAAGCCTTCAATCTGAATTTACTCACTGAATCATCACAGTCACCCTGTACGATGGTCTCTAGGTACTAGACTATCCTCACTATGCAGATGATGGAACTGGAGCCAAGTCAGAGGACACAAGGAACTTGCCGAAGACCACCCAGCCAATAAGAGGCAGAGTCAGGATTAGACACCAAGGATCCTTTAACCAGTGATCATGTCTTCCTCGTGTTTTTTCACATCACAGTCATACAATCTACTCCAAACCTATATCCAGTGCTTGTTATCCTGGCTGGTCTCCCGGGCAGTTTCACAAACCACTCCAGAAGCTGGGAGGGGCTGTAAAGCTTGGGTCTATCTCCATCACAAGTCTTTTCAATTCACCAGGTTTCTGTTACTGTTGTTGAGATACTTTCATTTGCATATTACAGTCAGGAGCCTCTGCGAGGTACTTTGTATAAATTGTAAGAAGATGGCCATAGGCTTAAGTGGAGCCTACAAGGGATTCTACAGTTTCAGAAGAATCACATTCTAAAATCAACCTGTTGTACAGGACAAACTTGACAGGGCATACATTTATTTTAGACCCTTTTCTAAAGGGCTTGATTTTGTTTGAAGGCAAATTGATCTCTTTGAATAAAAACAAACAAAAAAAAAACAGCTTAAAATCTCAAAAGATATATTGTTATTTTGAATGCAGGTAATTATGTTTTTAGATTTTTCACACATTTGTCATTCATGTTGGCAAAAAATTATGCCAAGTCAGTACAACTGTGTATGATCAACAAACAGAAAAAATAATTCAGATGACATTCTTGTAGCATGGGTTAAAACATGAAGTATTCACATTTATTTGTTTTAAGTATAAGTGATGTATTATCAAGTTTAACAATAACAGGCTGGGTCAAATTTCTAGCCATTGTTAGGCATAAAATAGCAAAAGGATATATTAAAAATTTATATTTTCTTTTCCTGTCTGGATTTCATTTGAACTTCAACTTGCAGAAGTTTATATTTTAAGACAAGATTAATAAACTTGCTATAGTTTTAACCCCATACGAATGAACTCTATATGCCAACAATCTTAAGGCCTTTCAGAAGGAGAATATAAAGCTTAAATAAAACACTTTCCCAGTCATCTAAATATTTTGTCATGGTGGAATTTGGTAACAATAAGTATACTGCTAACTATCACATTTCCAGTTTCAAAGAGTTAGAGGCAAAGCAAACTGTGAGTCAGGACTGGATTCTGGTCCCAGCTCTGTTATTAATTAGCTAGGTGACCTTGGCTGAGTCCCTTCCCCTCCCTGGGCCTCTGTCCCCTCAACTGCAAAGCGAGGCGTTTGGATGAGGAGACGTCTGGGGCCCTTCCAGCTCTATTGGTGGACGATGCTAATGCTGTTTGAGTCTTTGCCTATTGCCAACCTTGGAGGGCAGGCCTTGCTGGGGTACACCCTGATCCAACTGTAGAGACCCATTCCTATTAAAGACCACTTATCTTCGGATCAGAGATTCTAGGGAGATGAAAAGATCTGTTTCGGGAAGGGGAAAAACAAAGCGGCTAGGGCCAGGTGTTTTATGCCAATGTCATTTAGCAGTTTTTTCTTTCCAAACCATGAAGTTTCTTTGGACGTTGACTAGACTGTGAAGCCATATGGATTTGGCACTGAGAGAGCCAGGCTGATTGCTGGACCAGACCCTTGTTTTCTTAAACAAGGTCATTGGAAAGGCTGATGTGGATTTCAGTTTACTTATGAGGAATAAGGTGGAACAAAGCGAGTGGTGATGTTTGCTACTAAACGCCATAGCTCAGACTGAAGAGGGGCATCTAAGGATGCATATAAATCACACCAGGGAAAAACTCTGAGAATGCAATAGCTTTCCATCTACTTTGTTATTTGGTTTTAAACCACAAAGGCATTGCCTCCGTTGGCTGAACGCTGTGCAATACTTCTGAATCTTGCACAAGCATCTCTAGCACTGTAGTGGTCTCTGCTCCAGTTACTAGACGGGGCCTCAGATTGGAAAGATTCTTTTTTTTTTTTTTTTTTTTTTTTAAATTTTACATCTGAAATTCCCAAAGCAGATGACCTGAGGAGATTCCATGTGAGATAAAATTGATACACAAGAAGGGATTTATGTGAACCTAGACGTGAGGATTGGTATGAAAAGTCATATTAAACTCATGTCTTAGTCAGAAGGAAGAATTGGGACTTACAGTCAAATCAAACGTCAACTGGCTCTACTCCCAGAAACGCTCTCTTTGTTGATGCCTAGGGTTGGTTTAACTAAGCTTGATTGTAATTTTGGGAAAAGCTTTCCAGTCCCCTTAATCATGAGCAACAAACGCTGCTGCCAATTAGGTGGAGTTACGCAGGGTGTTTGCACAGTTTGTTTCAAACTAAGAATCAGTGTTTCAATAATGCTAAATGGCATTGTTGAAGGATTTTTTTCCTTGTAAGGAAAACAAAAAAGCAAAGAGAGAAAATAACGGTGTGTATTCCTTTTTCTTAACATAAAGGCAGAAACAGAAAGTTCCAACAATGGCATCATAACTCACCAACAGGTAAGCCGGTGTAAATGTCAATGATGAAGCCTGGCCTTTGACTTCCACAGAGTGTAGCAAATTCATCTGCAGTAATTAAACAAAGGTGGGTGGGAACAGGGATCAGCAAAGAGCAATGATTGGACTGAAATAATTTACTTGATAAACACTCTTGAAAGGTATTTATCTGTATTTTGAAGAATTTAAAATAGAAAAATCAATCTGAAAATTCCTATAGATATTATAATATTACCTTTAAGACAAATACTAAAGGACACATGACCTCATGTTGATACAATAATGAGGGAGAAGCACAGGTCTCCACTTTCTACGCCACTCATTTGTAGGAGATTGCCTGTAGGAATGTGGGGTTTTTAAAAGGATGTTATTCACCTCTGAACCCAGGGAATGGCAAGAGTGCCTCTTTCCATTCTGCATTAAGGGAAATAAAATTTGAGGAATGCTTGCAAAAGCCATTTCCTCAGCAGATTAGGGGAGACCATAGAAAGTCTAGCCAAGTTCTTGACATCAGGTTTATCAATGACTACTTCATGTCAAACAACCAACTTATGTCATTACTTCAATATTCGGAGCTGGATTTCTCTTGGTGAAGCTCTCTTGCTCTTTCTCATTCCCTCCTCTGACGCTCCATCTTTCTCTCTCTCACCTGAATTCATCAAAGTTGGTAATAAAGAATGAACTAAATGTCATCTATAATCCCTTCTAACCCTGAGATTCTATAATTCTAGATCATGACTGTAACTAATATGGCAAGGTATAAATTTAAGCTCAAGATGACCATTGCCTTATTGGTCAAACCCACAGAAAATTTATAAAAGGTTTCTGGAAGTACTTTAATCAAAAGGTAGCATGTTCTTCTCCTAATGCTTTATTCCTTAATCTATGAGTGTCTACTTCCCACAAGTGTCATGCCAGCTTACACTGGTCATCCAGACAAATTTCAGGAATTCCTAAAATATGCTTAGATTTCGTAGTTGATGAAAAATCATGATTGGATTTGGCCAAAACTTAACATAAAGAAGAAATATTTTATTTTATATTGAGAGTATACAGATTCTTAAAACTCAGACAGACATTTCTGAAAGTAAATGACAGTCTTTATCAGGGATCTCCAAAGTAGTCTCCAGGGGAATGTACAATGATCTATCAAGATAAAAAAGAAAATACTAGGATTTCTACTTATCCTATAAAATCTATTTTTAAAAAATTGTTGTATAATAGAACGGTTCAGAAAATAATAAATGCATATTTCAATATAATTAAAAACAATATATAGAGAAATATACCCACATACTTTTACAGGTAGACACACACACAGCAAGTGTGTATAACTCCTAGGTTTTTTCCTGATAGGTATGTATAATAAAAAAATTTGAAGACAATCAGTCAAAATCAGGAGTCAGCAAATTTTTTCTTAAAGAGCTAAAGATAAATATTTTAGCTTTTGCAGGCTGTGCAGTCTCAGTTAAAACTACTCAATTATCTCATGAAAGCAGCCATAGACAACATGTAAATAAATTAGTGTGACAGTGTTTAATAAAATTTTATTTATGGACACCAAAATCTTGAAGTTCATATCATTTTCAGGTCATGACATATCATTTAAAAATTTTTTTCTAACCATTTAAAAATGTGCAATTCATTCTTAGCTTGTGGTCCATATAAAAACAGGTGGTATGCTGGATTTTGCCCATGGTCTGTAGTTTACCAACCCCTGGTCTAGAGACATCTTGCAGAATGGAGGTAATTCATAATTTTAAGTGATAGTTATTACATTATTTCTGGAGTGAACAAGGGATAAAATGGCATATTTTATTTGAAAAGAATCTTCTGTGTCATGTGTTTCAGGTAGCATCAGACAATAGATTTAATATATTACAGATCACTGAGGGGAATGAAGTAGGTACTACAGAATATTCTGATCAACACCTGCATGATAGTTTACTCAATCTAAACCATAACATTAGTACATAATGTCATCAGGATATATATGACGTATATCACCTACCATGTGATATAAGAATGGTGCACCAAAGTCTACACTGCATTTATTCCAAGGATGTCAATCAGACATTTTAAGAAACAACATTATATAGATTTTTCTCTATGAGGATATACAAAGAAATTTCTCTCAGGTCTCAATATCAAGAACAGTCACACTTTCCTTTAGTGTTCAGTTTGCTTTATGGTCACTGGGACACTTAGACTTGAGCATGTGTCCCTTTTAATGTGAGCCGAAGGAAAGTTTGGAGCCAAAGTTACTGCTTATATCCGACAAGGATGTAGGAATTCCCAGGTTGGATTTTGTGTAATTAGCTTCATTCCTTGCCCCAAGGTTTTTACCCTTGTTTGCCATTTGCCTAAGGCCTTCTTATTTTACATTTGAATCTTTGTGGGCTGCCTTAAACTGTTTTGGGAACAAGACTAGTTATAAATAAGTTAAAATAACACGAATATCGTTTGTTTATTTCTGATATTGCTCTGCCTAAGGTTTCCAGTCTCTTAGTTACATGGCCAGCTCCATAACACTGATAACAATATTTATATTTTTGTGATATGCTGAGTCTGTAAGTCTGGTGAATGAACTAGTGTATAAATTAGAAAGCATAGTCTGTGACTTAATTTTCAGCTGAGAGGACCAGGATCAACTGTGAATTTAAATATTTGTGTTGTGAACTCATTTTTTCTTATGAAGCTAAATAATGCACCCTTTTCTTCTCTCGCTGAGACGTATTTCCCTAACAATTTATAAGTAATTTATCAACCTATAGTTTTGGTAATGGGGAAACTAAAACTCACCTGTGCTTGGGATGGGACACTGTTCACAGGGCTTATTCCAGGCTCGGCCAATGTTGTAGGAACAACAGCACATCTTCTTGGTCATATTGAACAACAGTTCTCCGTCACAAGTCTGGTTGTCAGCATAATAGTTTCTATAGCACAGACTTCTTCTCATGTCTACAAGAAAGGGATTGGTGATGTCATGGAGAAATCACGACAGATTTCTAAGGGGATACTCAAGGAGTGAGCTTCGTCTGAATTGTATTATAAGTTGACTTTGATAAGGGCAGAAAAAGTCTGCTTTTATATAACTTCTCATCTACCTACATACGTGCTACAAGAAAGAAAGAGAAAAAAAAAAGCTTTGAGAATGTAGTCCCTGATATTTTGTGCCATAGAACTAAGTCATTATATAGCCGTAGCATTAATAAACTTTATATGACTCCCCACCAAGTCTCCTAGTAACAATTCTCCACTCCTATTTGGCAGTAATTTTTTCATTTCCGACTCATGGTGTTTTAATACTCTAGGTTAGTGCTGTAAACATAAGTGAAGAAAGATATACCCAAAGTCAAACAAAAGAAGTACTATTAAACCATTGTTTGGGATTTTCCAACATTACATTTTAAAGAACACTCCCAACCACCCACACGAAGTGGTAAAAACGGGCCAAGCTTACGGTTTCCAGGGGAGGAGGCTCTCAAGGACAGTGAAAGGATGGCAGCACTCAGTCTGATGAGTCACATAACACTAAGGACTAGCTGCTGGACTTGTATGCTCTTTTTCTCTTTGCAGATGAGGACCAACCATGCATTCTTAAGAAAAGCTTGGACTTACCCATGCAATTATTCCCTCCATTCACTTGCATGTAGTCTGGAGGGCAAATACAGGTGTAGTTGCCAACGGTGTTGTAACATGTTCCTGGACCACAGATGCCCGGAGTTTCACATTCATTCACATCTATAATCCAAAGAGAAAGTGGTATGTGAATATGGAAACTTCACTCTCTGGGATGGCCTGGTACTGAGTGTCAGAGTAAGTGTTGACAGTGGAGGAGAAACACAGGGCACTTGGAAATCCAGATAACAAAAATAGATGTTTCGTTCATCAGTGTTCCTTTATCTTTGCTAATGAGTGTGTGCATTTTCAGAAAATGAGGTTTTGGAAGAGGAAGTTTTACCTTCTAGTATGAGTTCCTAATAAATGAGTCCATAAACATCTTCAAAGGCACGCAGAGGTGGAAATGTGGAGAAAATATAATTCTCAAATATCCTTCAGAAAGACAACTATGTCTAGTACCTCACATGTTCACAAAGTCTAGAGAAGGATATGATATATCCTGAAGCCATCAACAACTGGCTTCTGGAATTTGCACTAGTAAGGCAGCATGGAAGTAGGCAGTTCATACCTCCTTCCACATTTGCAAAAACAGAAGTTGTTTCTAATTTTGTTAACTCCGTGAGTCTTAGAGCTGTGTCATACACACAGTGATACTCAACTAATATTCAACAATGTTGTCATTGTCCAGGCCACCTAATAAGCCTTTTGGAGAGTCGGAGGTCTATTTCTCCTCCAGGATGCAAGGCGGCCTCTCCCCTAACTAGTCATGTGACTCCTGTATGTAGGTGAAAACCATCTCTCCTATACTGGTCTATCGTCCATGTGTTCTGACAGCTAAAAGTGGTCAATATTCTCCATCTTTCCAGTAACACAGGATGAGTAGGAATCATCATTTATATCATGACACGAAAGGGGCTCCCTTTAAGAGAAGTTCATTTAGATTCATTAGTACTGATGGTAAGTCGTGAAGGACAGGAAGAAGAGGAGCACAGAACTGCCCAGAATATAGAGATCACTGAACTGAGACTTGTGTGACGCTAATAAAAATGGCTTTTCTGAAGAGCATGGAAAACTCTTTGTAGGCATAAGTGGTACTATAGCCCAAGATAACAAAACTACACTTTTCTCAGGAAAAGAGAGATTTAAGGCACATTGGCATTATGATAATGACATTCTGTCAGTAACATTAGTGCATAGGCCTATTTACCTATGTTTACATTTAGACCATTCATTGTGTTATATTGCTAAATTTCAGTTTTCCTGGTAACTGTATACTGGCTTTTGAGGTCAGTTCTCAATATGGGAAAGAACTTATCATCCTATTAGGGCCATTTACCATCACACACTCGGGTATCTTCATTCAGGTAGTAACCCGTTGGACAGCGGCACTGGAAACTGCCGAAGGTGTTGATACATTTCCCGCCTTGGCACAGCCCTGGAAGCTCCTGGCACTCGTCAATATCTACCAAAATGAAAACAACAGGATTTCTTCAGCATTGTACATAAACCCAAGGAAGTCAAACCGTACGTACTTTAAGGTAAAGGAAACAGAATTACCTTCCAATATAACAGTGATAGGATTGGGTCGAAAACCTTCTCCTCCAGGACAAAGAATTTTGTACTCAGCTATTGAAACAAAAAAAAATCCAATTGAGGTTTTTTGAATCTAAAATGTCAAGAAATAGCATCCTCAAGAGAAAAACTAACATACCCAGCTGAAAATATTCATTTCCAGGAATCTTTAGCAGTTACCCCACCCATCTGAAAGAAATTAATATCTTTGTGTATACTTGTCATTTTCAAATGGCTTTTATTATAGGTACCAAATGTAAGGCCACTGTCCTCAGTCTTTGAACCCTCCTGGCCTTACGTTCTTGTGAACTATTTCATTCCCTTATCTATCTTCATCATTATTTGTTTTTCAAGATTTTCTTTTTCTTTTTATTTTCTAACAAACTCCATCTCCATTTTTATGTTTTGTTTAGCCTTACTTCCTGGAAATTACAGCTTCCCTTAATAATATTAATTAGCCTGTTTCCAAAACCCTTTCCAAACAGAGCCTTAGGAAAAGCTGTTCTTTCTTGGTTCCCACCCCACTTCTCTGCTTAATGACTGGAGCTCTTTCTTGCCTCTCCGGTTCTACTGACTGCAATCCTGATGCCCCTGGTTTCCCAAACCAACTTTTTACAGTTTCCTTCAATTTCCACCAATTAATTCTGTCATCCAAGCATTTCACTCATAAACATTTATGTCAGTGCCATGCACCATCAGTGTGATACATACAGGAGCACGTGAGTAAGAGTGACCTTAACCTGCTGTACTGCCCTGGTGAGCATCTATAAGAATCAGTTCTTTCACAATCATCATGGTCTTCTGAAACCTAATAATCCTTCTCCTGGATTTCTGAAATTTTATTTACAAGTACATAATTGCATATATATATATATATATATATATATATATATATATATTCCACTTTTAGCTCTGATCCAGGTTGGGGTAGGGTGGACCTCTATTGCTTTGTTAATCATTATTAATCAATAGAGTTGACTCTCCCATTTAAATATCTTGGCTTCTTTCAATATCAATGAAATTAACTGCCCTCCTCTTACGTTTTTCTCTCATCCTCTTTCTGCCATTCTCCACTCTTTATAAGACTCCTCTTTCATGTAACCCTCTTCCTTCAAGGCCCAATTTAAAAAAGGCACAAAGTCATCACCACCTTCTGCCAATCAAAACTGACTTCCTTTTCTGAAGAGAGGAGAGAGGAGATGCCTGCTAAGCATTCACCTCTGTGCTGAGTGTTTTACTGGAGTGATTTCATTTAATCCTGCGAAGCATTTTATGAATGAGGAAACTCAGGCTTGCTAAGTAACTTGTCCAAGGTTACATGAGTGGCAAATGATGAAGTCCTAATTGGAACCAGGTGTGCTGTTCCTTCCACTCATAGCACTATGTCTGCCCTTCTTTCCTCCCTTACTGAGGACAATGTTGAATTATAGCTTGTATGTTTGGGTCATAATTTGCTAGACTGTACACTCCTAGAGGGCAGGAGCTAGTCTTATTCATCTTTGCACATCCAAACTACACACTTTAGGTATTCAACAAAGACTTTCAGAAAAAGTGAATAAATGACACTTTATTCACTTTATAATTTATAATAATTTCCACAGCAAGGAAAGAATCAATAAGCAGCAGCCATTGACCTTTGCTAAGGAAGCTAAATCTCACTCTGAGGCATAACAGGGGATGCACAAATAAAATGGGAAGCCTTTTATTTTTTAGAAGACATTATTTATGTCCTTAAAATCACATTCTAGAGCTTTCTTTCAAGTCATGTCATAAGAATGGAGTAATCTTCCACTTCATATTTGCTTAACTAATTGCTTCTGTTTCACCCAGGGACACCTGAGTCTGTCCTAGAGCTTCTGAAACTAGCCAACAGATGAAAAAGGAGAGATCGATCAGGGTTGTCCTGGAAGGTAAGCAACATAAGTGATCTTAGCCTGCAAGGTCTTCTTTAACATAATGCCATCTGTATTCACTCAGACAGAAGTGATATGCTACCTGCCCCACCTGGCCTTTTGATGCAAACAAACTAGTGACACTTTCTGACTCCCAGATTGGGAGTGAGGTCCCTCAACAGAGCAGAGAGGATTTATCTCCCATCCCTGATTGAAGAGTAGAGCCTTGTTCCCTCCCTCTGGGTTTCTATTTTGTGGATCTAGAAAGGAGAACTGGCCTGAACTTGAATAATAATAATAAATAGGAAGATGTCCACTTACATGTGTTCACAGCAGGGCACAACTCACAAGGAGTACCCCAGGCTTTACCCAGAGAACAACAGCAGGAAGCCTTGGAAACACCAACTCCAATTTCATTGCTACAGGCTGTGTCTCCATTGTCTCCTCGAGGTCGAACATCCAGATAGCAATTTCCAGAGCGGGTATCTATTTACCATATACAAACAAAAAAGTGTCAGGCAGATTCCTTCTATGTGAGGGTTGAAAACTCAAACCCATTTCAGAAACTGTTTCAGAAACTCTTTAAAAACCAGAATTTACTAAGAAACAAAAAAGCGCCCAAACACCTACTCATATACTGGGAACTCATAGAAAGGGTACTCGAAAGTATAAACCAGGTTTAGGAAATGTTTAAATTTTCACATTATTACTTTTTAACAATTTGAGAATGGAATGTTCAATGCTACTTTAAAAATAACAAACAGCATGCCTCTCCGAAAAGTTTTTTAAGATCTTACCAACACAGCCAACTCGAGTTGGATTCAGCTCAAAATCGGGTGGACAATCACAGGTATAGCTGCCTGGAGTGTTGACACAGTTCCCACTGATACACGTGGTTGGATCCAGACATTCATTAACATCTAAAACCAAACAGCAAGGGGCAGAATTGTCACCTGAGCCAACGTGCGGCAGACACCACCATCAAACGGTAGCACCCAATCTAGGGCTCCCAACAAGAATTTCCGAGTTACTAGTTATAATTCCACCTAGAAATACAGTCTTCCACTTCTGAAATAAAACCCCTCCGGAAGGAAATATGTCATAGGCTTTAGTCTTTTACCCCTGGAACACATTTAGCATTCAAATTTGTCATCAGGAGAAAATATGACTTTGGAACTAGGAAAAATATTCCAGTCAAGGTAACTGAAAGCAAAACACTCTGTGACCTCGGTCAACCAAAAATTCAGACACAGGTTTTAAGAAAATATATTTAATATGTGTGGCTTGTTATTTCATCAAATTAGAGCAAGATGTCCCAGGGAACCCTCAGGAGCAGGCAGCTTCTGCTGCTGCCCCCACTGGGCGTGTTTGCCTCAGTGCAGCTGAGTGCGAGCAGAGACACGTGGATGAGGCTTAGCGTGTTTCTTCAAGCCTGCTAAGAGTCTTTCTCCCATCACTCACGCTGGCTTGAATATATTTCCCTTTCAGTTTGCATTCTAAAAATATGAACAGAACTCCAGATATTTACGACATGAGTTTTGGCAAATTCCAACCCTGTACAATCCTTTTTTGCCTGTTTTGAACACTCATGAAATACTAAACTGATTCAGAGAGGAGAGATTGGAGAATGAGAACAATACCTTCTCCATGGGCCCTTCCCCCTTGGACCTGGTAACCCTCCTGTAGGTTCCACTGCAGAAAATTCTTTTGCTTAAATCACATGTGAACTTGGAGGGACAGGGCAGACTAACAGAAATGACATTAGACAGACTTCGGCTGATAGTGATTTGGGGCACTCAGGAGGGCATCGATCACGGAGAGGCAACTCTTTGTGGTAGGCTAGAGGCCCAGCTTGCTGTTTTTAGAGAAACCTAAAGAGAAGAATGTGTGCCTGGGGATGAATACCCTAGTCCAGAGCAATTTTGAGGACATGGTGGCAGTGGTCATAATCTGGAGAGCCACGGGGTCATGGCTTGTTCAGGGGGCTGGAAAAATCACTTTTTTCTCTGACATCCTGAGCCCATAGAGAATGGAACTTGTTTCCTCAGTGTCCTTGAACGGAAGGGTGGACTAGGATGGCAAAGTGCAAATGGCTTCCAAAGTCTTAACTCAGTGCCAAAGGGAACAGCGACAGTCTACCAAGCACCTATAGCTTTTCTAATGTTTTTCATATGTTCCCAGAGAGGCCCTTGCTGTAGAATGATCTACACACTAGCAATAGACAGCTGAGTTCTAGGTAGTACCACATTCACTGCCAGGTCCGGGGTGGAAAGGAGTGGGCATGGCTATGGAGAAGTACAAGGAGAAAACCCATCATCCCCGGGGAGGGCCTTGAAATGGAAACTCTGAAAATGTACCCTAGGAGGAAAGGAGTGGCTGGGGGGGCCTTATAGCTGGAGCACCCTGGAACATTCCTCTGCAGCCACAGCTTGATTTGAAGGCTGTAAACTCTACTCCTTCAACCGTCTTCAACTCTTTCCTCTGCATCCTCACCTTTAATGAGTTCCAGGTTTCAGGAAATTTATTTTGTGATACCTAATGCATTCCAGCTTTTTGTTTGTGACTTTGTGCATTTCCTTGTGTGGTCCCAGCAAGGTCCCATAGCCAAGTCCCCTGGAATACCTGGGAGCAGAATGTAATGCCCATGGATGCCTGCCTTCCTTACCTGTGCAGTTCCCGCCGCTTCGGTCCAATTCATAGCCTATCTCGCACTCACAACGGAACAGGCCGGGCAGGTTGTGGCAAGTTCCAAAAACACAGATGTTCGGAAGGGAACACTCATCAATATCTTGGAAAGGGGTAAAAAAGGAGAGAAATTAAATTTCTTTTCTGCTAAAGAAACTGCCTCATGTAATTAAGCAACTGAAGTTATCAGGAAAATGACTATCCGACATCAATCTAGGCCTTTCTCCCATAGACTTTTAGACAATTTGCCATGTACAGAGAAGCCTCTTAGGAGAGACCTTATTTTTCTTATCCCTATTACATGCTAAGAAGTGGGCTAAGCATTTTATACATATGTGTCTCATTTATGGTGTTTCACACACAGGTCCACACAGCATTTGTAAAGTTCAGAGCCATAAAAAACCACGTTAGGCTCAGTTCTTTGGTTGCCCTTATCTCTGCATTCACTGTTTTTGCTGTGGGTTAAAATTTGAAAAATGACAAAGGCTTTGTGGTAACTTTTACAACCAGTTTTATAACCCTCCGTATCCCTAGTACGGTGGGGTGTGTTGCCTGCTGTCGATGGAGCTCTCAGAACTGCAGATGCTCCTTCCAGACCTCTGTCCCTGCCTCCCATTAACATTCTGGCTGGGTAATTGACACGCGGGCACCTTTTCAGCCTTGAGACTGGCTTTAAATAGCCATGACCACTCTGCCAGGGATGGTTTATATTAAGAACAAACAAACAAACAAAACCTTCCCTTGTAGCAGTAAGAGAAGCAAAACTTTCAGTGCAACTATTTATGTTACCAGAGGTGGCACGGTACCTGTTTTCCTTGGATGTTCCGGTAACAAAAGTAAACAAGGCATTAGGCACATGATCAAGAGCATAATCTGGTTTTTCTTGACTCAGAGGAATTTTATATCAAACTTTGCATATTTAATATAAACTGTATAAAGAACACCCAATGATTCCAGGACAAAGAAAAGTATTTATAGAACTATATGAGAGAATTAGTACACGTGTCCCAGCTAAAGACTGATTTTGAGTTCATGTCCTATTAACAACAACTATTAGTTAAGACATTAATCAGGGTTTTGTTTCAATTTCTACTGTCAATTGTTATCATTGGTTTACTTCTACTGACATCTTTCTAGTTCACTGTAGCCACTAATTCTGCTCAATGAGGGACAATGCACTTAAATTTGACAAGTGTGGGTAAAGAGAAGAACCTTGTGTCTCCTAGTGGGATCCATCCTTAGCCAATAGGCTCCCAGGATTCTTCCTGTCTGACCAACACTTATCAGAAAGACGGAGTCTTGTGCTGAGAGACATCATGACATATGATATGATGCCAAAGGGTCTCCCACTGGAAAGAACTGCAAAAGGTATTTAGAGACCATGTGAGCCATATGTACCCGGGACCTTCTTCTGCATATGGAAAAGACTACCTGCTCTTGCTGTTATTTTAAGGCCTTTATTTCTAGAAACCAAACTATAGTGAGATTCAAAACTGTGTTTCCATATTTAAAGAGACTCCTTCAACAGGACATTATCAGGGGACCAGCACTTTCTATCTTTCACCCAGCAATAAGGATAAATAGGTTGTGCTGAGGTAACCACACTTGGTTAACCTCTCTCTCCTAGGTCCAATGGGTGCAGACCATCTGGCCACGGTAGGATGTGCAGCTTATGGCCAGAGAAGATTTTCTCTGCACAGAAAGAACTAGTCTGGCTGGAGACCTGATCCTTCCACAAACTGAAGTGACCAGGTTGAAGCCAAAACACACCTCAGTTAAAAAAAAAAAAAAAAATCAGGACTGTTTAAGTAACCTAATCTCATCAGGCTGCGTAAGGCCCCAGCCACTTCTCCATCAGTTACCTTCACAGGCTTTCCCATCAGCACTGGGCACAAAGCCCATGTCACATTCACAGCGGTATCCTCCTGGGGCGTTGAGGCACTGGCCATTGCCACACAAATTCAGATTCTCAGAGCACTCATCAAGATCTAGAGCCAGAAAGAAACAGAAGTTACTCTTTCGCAGGAGTTTTCCCATTCCTCGGGTCTGACAATTTTTGTAATTAACTTCCTGAGTGTACTGGTGCTTGGTCATAATTTCTATTTGACACATTTAAACTCATGTTTTTCTCTTTTGAATGCTAATATTGAATATTCAATGAACATGGTGTGCGGAGGCAGAATTCTGAAATGCTAAATTATCCCTAATGATGTAAAATGGGTAAGGTAAACAAATCATTCAAACTAAGGCTTTTCAAGCAGAGTCATCCAAATGAGGACACATCCATGACAGGAAATAATAACATGCCATGGTTTGTGTCTATTTCTCAAACTTCAGGCGAAGTTCAGATGGGCAGCAAAAGAACTAGAACAACAGTTTTAAAGGACACTAAAACTTCCTGTTTGCTTAATCCTTCTGAAGCTTGTTCATGATCATGATCATTAAATATCAAACACATGAACCATGCGTGCTCATACATGAAACTTTCAATATTTTCTAAAAACTAGGGGGAGGTTTAGGATGACAAAACTTCACTGGGTTAGGCAAAAACGATTTCAAATATGATGAAACTTTCAGTGAGTTTTTTTTTTGTTTTAATCCAGGTAAATCACTTACTGGGCCTTAACCTCTTTTATGTTTAAATGACTTCTTGTGAGCTGAGTGCTTGGGGTAAATTAACGTTTCAAGTGGTATGAGCAGCCATGCTACCTCACAGCCAATGAGAACTGCATCTCAGCACCTACTTAATACCAAAGCCCTAACATAAGAAATGTTATCTGTGTATACGTGTTCATGTTAGTGTATGTATCATATTTCTACAATCATATTTCTAAGCATATATATTCAAATATATGTAGTTCATGTTAATTCAATGGCTATTAATTAGAACAGAAAAGAAAATGTCCCTGGTACATTGTAAAACTGGAATGAACTCCTTACAAAGCGGTTTACAAAGTTCTTGCTTATAGCCATGTGGGATGATAATGGTGATGGTGAGTGGGAGAAAAAGATATGCTATCAACCTGATCCAGAACATTTAATCCCTTTTCCTTACATAGCTTCCTTCAGAAGCTCACTCTCGGGTTTGCGATGGAAAATAAGTCCATAGTGAGAGATAGCCATAAAAATAGAAAGGTTAAGGATTATAAAAGGAAGTGACTTGTTTTAAACTAATGACATCATTACAATACAGTAAGATATACATAATAACTAATAACTATATATGTATATAGTTAGCTTCTGAGGTCTCCACAATTGATCTAGCTCCAAATTTCCATTCCACAAAGATAATATACTTAGTTTCAAATAACTGATCTTTTCTGTTAAAAGCTGTCCATAACTGTCTCCGTCTTCATAAAAGAACTGATGGTCTGAAAGACACGGAGCGCCTTTCTCCAACTGCCATTTACACAGTTACTTCCGACACAAACCTACCTGTGCAAGTGAAGCCATCGCCCGTATATCCTTCCTTACAGAGACAGCGGTAAGAACCCATGGTATTCTTGCAATCTGCATGCTGGCTGCACATGTGGGTTCCATTGGAGCATTCGTCCAGATCTTAAGGAAACAAATCACATCATTATGAATAGAAAGTGTGACGCTTAACATCAATAATACACAAATTAAATTTTCCTTTACAGAATTCATATTTTCATATTTATAATCTATGCAGTTCACGAGAAGCAATTTCTGTTATTTTCCAACCCACCAGTGCACTTAATGCCATCGCCAATCCACCCGGGACTGCAGCTACATTTGAAGCTTCCTGCTGTGTTGGTACATACAGCATGTCTGTCGCAGTTGTGTGCTCCAATTTCACATTCATTGATGTCTGGAAAAATAACCAGTGGTTTAAAGAAAGTTTAGCACATATGCACTTTAGGTCTTTTAATTAAGTTAGCAATAGCAACTTAGAAATGTCAAAAGTGGACTTGTTTTCACACTTCCCACAGTATAATACAGATTGGTTTAGCATCCACATATATACTCCACACATATTGAACAGCTTTAAATTTCAATTTATAAACAACAAGATGCTACTTGCTCTTACCAACTCTAATTATTTTCCATTATGTAATGTGTGTCCAGTCACTGCAAAACAAAATGAACTTCTTTCCTGTAGAAGATCTTAAAACGTGAGGTGCCTAACATTCTATGGTATTAACACTCACAGTCATGTTTCTATTCGCGATATTTTTATTAAGTCAACCACACAGACAGAGGAATACAAAGTTGCTGGCATATTAGAAAACTTTTTCACTCATATTTTATCTATTAAATATATTTTATTCTTAAATGTAGAATACTGCATTATTTAATAGGCTTTATTTCTATGCAAGGTTTACGTTAGGTATTGCTAAGTCAAGCATTTGCAGAGACTTTTCCTTAAGATAGTGTGTGAACCGTCTTTTCTCTAGCTTCTTAGAGTCCTAGCACGTTGGAGACTCAAGCCTTCTTGCATAGTTCATGTAAAACTCAAATCAATCCAATGGAGATTTATCTGTAAAAGGAGTACTGGATTAGGGTCACTTTACTAAAAGACTCCAAATTTTTGAAAATTCTTTATTCTCCAAAATTCCATTTCCAAATTTAGCCAAGATTGATTCTATAATTATAAAAGGGTTATAGAAAAGAATATGACGTATTAAGTAAAATATGTCTTGTTTCCTGTGATACTGTGATTTATAATAATAATATATATTTGGTCTTTGTCTCCATTTCTGGCACAGAGCTCCTAAAACTCTTGGAATTTCCTAAGTGATGAGAGAAGGAAGGTGTCCTTTGTTATATTAATGAGGTGACTTTTGGACCACACCTAGGATGGGGGCTG
Source organism: Rhinolophus ferrumequinum (assembly GCF_004115265.2). NCBI lineage: Eukaryota > Metazoa > Chordata > Mammalia > Chiroptera > Rhinolophidae > Rhinolophus > Rhinolophus ferrumequinum. Next base: position 58,572,146 of record NC_046289.1, on the reverse strand, counting down.
GTTGTCAGGAGAATCAGCCACGTGATTAGAAGTTTGGAAATTTCAGACCTACTCCCCTGACCTTACAGCAAGGTATGGGGAGAGGGGTTGGAGGTTGAATCAATTGCTGATGGTCAATGATTTGATCAGTCATACTTGTTTAATGAAGCCTTCATAAAAACCCCAAAGCACAGGGTTCAGAGAGCTTCTTGGTTTGTGAACACATGGACATTCAGGAAGAGTGTTCCCTCGGAGAGGGCACTGGAATCTCCACACCACTTTGCCATACGAGTATCTTGCCCTATGCATCTCTTCTATCTGGCTGTTCCTAAATTACATCATTTTATAATAAATTGGTAATCTAGTGAATAAACTGGTTTCCTGAGTTCTGTGAGCTACTCTAGCAAACTAAACCCAAGGAAGAGGTCGTGGGAACCTCTGATTTATAGGATTTATAGCCAATCGGTCAGAAGCACAGGTAACAACCTGGACTTACAACTGGCATCTGAAATGGGGACAGTCCTGTGGGACTGGACCCTTAACTTGTGGAATATCACACTATCTACCTAAAGATAGTGTCAGAATTGACTTGACTTGTAAGATTCTTGGTTAGTGATCAGAACTGGAATTGGCACCATAATCTTATTTCCCAAAATTAATCCATTATATAAAGAAAGCCAGGCACTCAACCTCATACTCGACTTTTTCATTAACTAAGAACAAGAACTCATAGGAATGGATACTATGACTCAACAGGGAAACCAATGTCTTAACACAAAACTTAGATCAAGAAGGGCAATTTGAGCATAAGAAATGTTGCAAGAGTTTTCAGTGATCACTTGAAGAGTGGCATAAAAAAGAAACTGGGCAAGCAACTTATGTTTACCCTTTTGTTTATGTAAGAAGCCCAATAAAATGATTTAAAAGTGTTGGGAAACATGTTGTTTGCCAAATATTCCATCTGAAGCTCTGAAATGGTCCTAGGATCTTTGGCTTCTTCATAACTTCTAGAGCAAACACAAAATAAAATAACATTTTGCCACAAAAATATTTTGCAATATCACTAATAATCATGAAGTGAAAACATGCCTAGAAGAATGTTCTTACAATTACAACGTATTGTATGGGTGAATTTTAATGTAACCTTGGCAGCCACATGAACCTATTGAGTTATTAAGGCAGGTCAAGGGAGGCACATATCAGGCAGCTTTAGACTTGTGACTGGGAGCTTTAACCAACTGAATGATTGCGCATGGCACATTCCATGGAAATGAGGAGGAAGGCCGGCCCAGGGATAATAGTGGTAAGTAGGGAATTCAAGAAAGTAAGCCTGACCCAACGGGTTCCCAAGCAGCGCCATCTACACTTCTCTCTTCATCAGATAATCACTACCTTCAAAGTTAATGATGCAAACCCCCACTTTTAGAGTCCTCTTAATTTCCCTCCCTTATGTGTGATGGTCTCTGAATTAGGTAGAAATAATGAGCTTTAATTACCTAAGCATGAAAGCTTCCATTAAATCATGGAATTTTCTAAGTGGGAAGAATTTAGAATTCTACTTTCCTAATCCTCAGTTTCTTAGAGGAGGATACAGAGGTCCCCAAAGGCATGGGGATGGACAAGGGCCCCCAAATCAGTGAGCGAGAGGCTGAGCAGGACTACCAGGAACTCACTTTCCCTGCCCACTGCTTGGCACTCTTTTGTTGTTGTTGTTTTTGTTTGTTTGTTTTTTAATTAAAGTTTATTGGGGTGACAACTGTTAGGAAAGTTACAAAGGTTTCAGGTGTACAATTCTGTATTACATCATCTATATTTCACATTGTGTGCTCACCACCCAGAGACAGTTCTCCTTCCCTCACCATATATTTGACCCCCTTTTCCCTCTTCTACCTTCCTGGCACTCTTTTCCTTAGACTACAGCTGCCTAATTGAACTGATTTCTTTAGATACATCAGGACTTTATTCTAAGCCCGGCTTTATGGAGTTTTCAAAATCTCGGTAAGTAGTACCAGACTCACCGAAATAGTCACTAATCTTTTCTAGTAAGCATAATTTTCAGAGATGATCATAGCCTGTCAATCTAGTAATTCTGTGATCTTTTTCTCTCCAATTTTTTAATGACCAAAGTTACCTTTATTTTCATATGGATTTTTTGCCTTCATATTTAATCTTGCAACTAAGAAAGTTATTATTTCTTTTAAAAGAAGTCTCCCCTTCTTTATCATTAATACTATGCTAACGTAAATTTCTAATTCAAGAAAATATGTGCAATTTCACCACAATTTTTCAAGGTGAAAAGAAATTTTATCTGCAAGAGGCTGTGTATCATGGGTTTTAGAATATAGGAGACAGTAACTCAGGAGCCAATTTTCAATTCTCCATTTTGTGAATATTTGTATAAGCCATTATCTCAATGCCTTATATTCTCATTATCTGGCAAGTGAATTAGAAAGACCGGTCATAAAGTGTAAAGGCATCTCTGAATAAAAGGTTTTGGCATCTGTGTGTGTATGTGCATGCATGCACCAACTATTATTCATTCATCGTTTCCATGGCAGACTTGGGCCTAAGACTATATTACATTATAAAAACCAACAAAAGGGGAAACTGAGCCATAAGGAAAACAAGCAAACAAAAATGCTATATTCAAACACTCTTCTCTCCAATAATGTGAAGGAAACATAGCATATGCTTGCCAAGAACATCTCTTTCTGTGCAAATGTTCTCTTTCCCCCACAAGTCTGCTCCAGACAGAAAATTCATTTTTAAGATTAAGAAGAAGCACAAGCCAAGAAAAGCAAAGAAATTCAAATTTAGGGCTGACACTGCAACCTCCGTAACCCCATGAAAGCTCCCTCACAGACTCCAAGGTCCTGTTTGCAGGGCTCTCTTGAAGGGGAACGGTACGGTCTGAGCAGACCCCAGGCACAGGTTTCGGGTGTGTTCCACTGACATTCAAGTAAGGGCTGTTCTCTGAGCTGCTCTGGCCTCCTCTGACAGTCACACAGGGAGAGGCTTTGTCACCCACACAAACACCTGCCTTCCCGTCATCTGGGCATCAGTCACGTGGACCTTAAACTGGCAGCACTGGCAAACTGTGGGATCTCCTTGATTAGGCATTGGGGAAGAGTACGTTCAAGTGAATGGAGAGGCTAAACATGAAGGCTACTTGGATTTCTTAATTTGGATCCAAATTCCAGCCAAGACTATTTAACTGAACACCCACCAAGTTTTCACAGGCTGACAGCCAGTGGAGGACAATTAGCAGCGATAAGAAGCTGGAAGGAAATGGGTTCAAATTCTCACTGAGTGCTGGTAGTTTTGAAGCATATGATTCTCTTTCACGGACTAAGGCCTACCAGCAACATTTCTCATGTGAAAAGCAGCAGACAGTTTGAGAAATGAAATTACCCAGAAATCCTGCTATTTTAAATGAAAACAATTCTGATTTTAATGGTATGTCATACTTACTAACTGACTGAGTGAACACACGATAGGTGTTAGGCTCTTACGTGTGAAAGCCAGGACTCACCAAGGATGGCACCCAGCAGCAGTCTAGTTTTTCTTCTTCCAATTGGTTGTCTAATTACATTTATGCAGAATGAGCAGCAGAAGCCCTGCATGTGGGCCACAGAAAAATTGTAATCCAGTCCCTTAAGCCAAGGACAGAGAGTTGCGTTCTAGATTTCAAGCAAATGTATTTTCTCCCTCCATTAAATCGAACATTACCCTCAACTCATGATTTGGACAAAGCTTAGGGACTAAAAAGAAACACTTAACATCTGTGTAGGCTGGGAATGTAAGTCAGTGGGTGGATTCTGAACACTGCTAAAGTGATTGGGGGGAAAAACATGTTTATTTGTTAAAATGGAAACAATCAGTAATGACAAGGGAGCTGAAATATTTAGACAAAGCTGTAATGGAACCCAGAGGACATTTTTTTAGTTCTCATGAAACAAAATTCCTCCTTATGAATAGCATACATACTTTTATAATTCCTTTACAGGCTACTTATTAAAAAAATATATATATATATATTATGTATGTTATACATATTGTATGTATGTATATACATTATATATGTATAGAAATAGATGTAAAATACTTCTTTTGTCTGTCATCAAAACATAGTTCTGGGTCTGTTCTTCACTGTTATTTGTTGTGCGGCTTGCTTATCCCATTAGGCAAGATACATATATCTATTTATATTAGTTGCCTGGGACATTATAAACACTTGTCTTTAATATGATTATCACCAAGGTAACTTGCTGGTAATCTAACTTGTGAGTGACACTAATTTTAAACTAAAAGCAGGCTAAAAGAACCCTAGTTACATGGGATTAAAAAACATTTTGGCTCAGATTTTTTAAAACTTGTTTTCAAGTATACCAAACTTGCTGCCAATTCCTGCTTGTGTCAGTCATTTTCAATCAAATGTGATAGCCTTAGTTGTTAATAACAGTATTTACAGAGGACCTCTTTTTCTTTCCTCCCTAATGTACCCCCTCCTTCCATCCTTCACTGCAGGATGCTTACCCAAGGGGAACACCTGTGTAACTACAGAGCACTGTGGTGCTTTCTTTAAGCTCATGAACCAGTGGAAGAACTAGGAATAAAATCCCAAATTCTACTCCTTTACATGAGAGTATCACATGCCATGGTACTACGATAGCAAAGGGGCCGTCAAACTCAAGTCTTCTCCGTACAGTGCTAACTCGGTTTTATAAAATTAAAAAATCATTTTAGGCTATAAGTTAAAAGCAGGGGGATGTTGGCCCTTGGGAAAGGATAGAGCATTTCTTGGCCTTCATATCTATTTTTCTGTTCACATAATGTACTAGAAGATTGCTGTTCCTAATGTAAAACTGGTGTCATCTCATCTAACGTGGAGTGTACAGCTCTCATCACCACAGTCTTAGCATCTGTGCAAACTCAGTTAAAACAAGCCTTTGGATACCGAGTAAGATTTTCCTTTTGTAAATTGATGTCAAGCATGTATCAATAAATAGTGGTATGGAATTTTGCTAGACTAGAAGTTATGTCTCTAATTAAATGGCTTCTAGACACGGTGTCTATGTGTCTCATTTCATAATGACAACAGTAAGTACTATTTATTGACCAGCTACTGAAAGTTAAGCACTGTGCCAAGGGTATTATATATATCTCATTGACTTAAAATGAAATTAATGCTGCATGAAAATTTAAGCTTTCTTCATAGTGAAAGGCCTAAAATAATTGGCCTCTGCACATGCCCCTGTTAGCTGGAATGTGGAGCCTGAAATTCTAGAGATCTCCTTTTCTAATAGCGAATGAAGACTGTCCCATTAGATTAACTTCTCCCTTCATAAACATCGCCATTCTCTGGGGTTAATTTCAGTGAGTTCAACTGAGCCAAACATTGGTATTAGCCTCCACTAGGTAAAATGCAATATGGAACTGTCCTACCTTCCCCTTCATTAATTCCAGACCACCACCCCTTAGCCCAAGTTCTATATTTATACTGGAAGCTAAAAATAAAGCTGGAAACATAGACATCATGAGCTAAGCATCATTTGTACCCCAGAGACTACATGAGGAGTTGAGATTTTAAAAACTGTGCTGTTCATCAGAAGGGACCCCTAGCCATGCTTATGTGAAGAATAATATAGTGAGGATGAAAGCATTCCAGATTCATGCTTGTTTTTTATAATTTGGCTACCATCTCTCATTTTTGGACCAATAGTAATATTACTGGTGTTATCTGTATATCTATAACTTTGAAACTTAGTATTATTGGACAACTTGAAATGACAATATATTTGGGGGTTTTCTTGAAAAATGTTGACATAATTAAGACAAGGATCTGTACACTTACCACATTGCCAATCTGCAAATATTTTAATGTTCATTTTAAGTCACAAGGGCCTGCCAAACTGGCTTTTGAAGTTAAAGTCTGTTATTTGTAAAGAAATTATGCAGTTACCTAATTCAAGCTCACCATGGTCTCTATTGTGTTTTAAATTATGTTATATATGCTATAATCTATTATATTACTGTAAGTGACTACAGTAAAACTACTATTCCACATACTTAACATCATTGCCTCAAGTTTGAAAAAACTAACTAAACATTTAAAAACAATATCACTCACGCAAAGTGACTTTTACTTGATGTTTAATAGAAGAATCGCCCACAAATATTGTGAAAAGATTTTCTTATGTGCTATAGGTATTACACAAGCAAAATTATAAACGGCTTAATTATCGCTTCATAAGATTTGTCAATTCCCAGGAATAAAGACTTATCTGGGTTAAAGCAACGTAATACATCACAAGCACACTCATTTAAGGAACTGGAAGACTGATGAGAATTGATGAAATATATGAATTTTTGGATGTGCTTCTTTAAAAAGTAATTTCAGTTATAAGACCTTAAACGAAGTGTTGCCAATGGAGACTATTGGAAAAGGCTTGCTTCAATACAATCGTGCGCCACTTAACAATGGGATGTGTTCTGAGCAATACATAGGCGGTTTCCTGGTGTGAACATCAGAGCACACTTACACAAACCTACGTGGTATAGCCCACTACTGTAACTGTATGTGCTATGTTTTTATACGACTTTGTTCACACCAGCATCACCGCAAACACACTGAGCTACAACGTTACCAAGGCTATGGCATCACTAGGTGATAGGAATTGTTAAGCTCCATTATAATTTTATTGGACCATTGTCATATATGTGGTCCATTGTTGACTGAAACGTCATTATGTGGCACATGACTGTAAAGAGATATGAATATTTGGTAACTAGCATGTTAACTACTTTGATATAAAAATGTGATTTGAACCTCATAAAAATGTGATATGTATAGTGTTAATTATAGTGATAATTCATTCAACATATTATCACTTGTTTCAAGGGAAAGAAAAAACCCTCAGCTTAGATTCTATCTAACGTATGACAAATTTCAAAGAAGTACAGGGTAACTTAATGAAAAATGTTCCACAAACTGCTTTATAAATGCAATTAAAACATTAATAGTCTTAAAACTGGTATTAATCTATAAGTATGGTAGTAGTCTCTTAACCACTTTTAACGTCTTATTGTTCAATCTGAAAAAACATACCTGTGCAGCCAGTTTTTCCCTTTTTGCCTGAATATCCCATATCACAATGGCAGATAAATGAGCCTTTAGTGTTTTCACAGGTTCCACTTAGACAGATATTTGGATTCAGGTCACATTCATTCACATCTGTAAAACATAGATATTATTAATACATATAACCATTTGTTTAAATACCTTTTCCCTGAGATAAAACAACTATGATAAATAAATCAAAAAGGGTGAAATGCTTTCACTCCAAAAAAAGTGTATCATATTTATGGAGCTCAATTCACATGTGCTTTCTATATTCCAGGCTAACAATGCAGAATGGCTTTTTATTTGGGCCATAAGCAGGAGGTCAAGGAATCAAATAAACTGCTTGACTCTAGGCTGAGTCTAGAGCCTGTTTATGTGGCAGTCTAGAGAACTTTTCAAAACAGCAGCCAGATGAACCTTTTAATTCAGTCTACGTGATACTAACGATTGAGTTTCCATATTTTCAAAGAAAGGCTAGGTAAACCAGCAGTCTTAGTGTAGATAGTTACAAACTTCACTTCTTTCCCAAATTGAAACATTTATTTTTATGACATTCACTTTAATTTTAGGGCTTCATAAATATTTGGTAAGGAAGATATAAAGGTGACACAATTTAAATATTTTAAATTCTAAATTCTTGCTTCTGGCCAAGATGGAATAATAGGCACCACATTTACCTTCTCAGCTGAACAACAAAAGGACAATATAGGCAACGAAAGACAGTGATCCTGAGAGAAAGAAAACGAACTAGGCGAATTCCTCAGATTACTGTGTAGAGAGAGTATGAAGGCCGTGGCATAAGGAAGGGGATGGCAGAGGGAACCAGTAAGTGTTCCTGAGTTGAGGAGATGAAGCTGGAAGTCCTCGAAGGCCAAAGTCACTAGAGTTCACAGTGCAGATCAAAGGACAGTTGGGTCCTGCACAGTGAGAGAGCTCCAGATGTCTGCAACGGTCCCAGTCATTCATGTAAGGAAGCTACTTGAAGCTGGGTAAGTACCACCCACAAGAATTAGAGGAACCAATCATCAGAGTTCACAGAAGGCCTGGAATTGTGCCTCTTCCTAACAGGAAAACCCCATAATTCACAGGGATTTGGGTAGAGTATCCAGAAGGACCTTGCCTCAGTAATAGAACAAAATTAGCCTGAGACTAACTGCTGTTTTATTAAAAGAGTAAAAGCAAAACTTTGAAAGGCTCAATCTGTTTCCAAATAACAACATAGAGCAAGAATAAAGCTCAAGAATATTTCTAGGAATACAAAAATATCTAGCACCTAGTAAGTCAAAATTTATAACGTCTGGCATCCAATCAAAAAATACCAGGCATTCAGTGAAGCAGGAAAATAGGAACCGTAATGAAGAGGAAAGTCAATTTACTGAAATGGCACAGAACTGACACAGATGATAGAATTAGTAGACCAAGACATTAAAACAGTTATTATAATTGTATTCCGCATGTTCAAAAAGCTAGAGGCATGATTAGTCATATTAAACAGAGACACAAAAGATATGAAAAAGTCCTCAATCAAACTTTTAGAGATAAAAACTACAATATCTGAGATTAAAAATATACTGAATAGGATAAAAGGCAGATTAGATATTGCAGGAGAAAATACAACAAATTTGAAAACAACAGTACATACTCTAAAACATGTACAATTCTAGAGTTTATTGCATTCTTGTCAGAAATAAATTTTGCATGCCTTTAGACAACCATATTAGAATCCTGAACTCTAGTCACAGCAGAAGGAGGGTTCAGTGGACAGAAATAATGCATAAACATAAAATAAATGTCCATCTGCAGTTGAGCAATGGTTACCTCAGTCCACATAACATCTGACAAAACTAACATCTCACACTCACAAGAAAGTTGCTCTTTGGAATGCTGGTTTTGGAGCATTAGTATTATACCACTAAATATCCTTACTTTTCACATAGGATCTCAGGTACCCAAACCAATCTTTATGTCATTTAACGGTACTTGTGAGTAATCAGCGAAAATGGAAAATTCTGTTTTCTTTGCTTACCTACACAAGTCTTCATGTCTTCGGATGCCATGAATCCATCAAAACACAGACACCTGTACTCTCCAGGTATGTTTGTACACTGACCCCCATCGCAGATATTGGGGTTATCTTCACACTCATCAATGTCTGCAGAGAATAAGACCAACAACGGCATGTTGTTGATGTTGGTTCTAGTAATTCAATGATGAAAAAATTAACTGACCCAAGTCAAATAAGCTCAGCCTATTCGCACAAGATGATTCTCAAATGAAGCTTTACATCAGTTATCCCATCAGGTGAAAAAGAGGAAACCATTTTCAAGATTCCCCACATACTGTTCAGGGTCAGGGGTCCACGTCCACTTAACATCCCATCATTTAATTAGCAATTTTATCTCTGATGTGAGTTTAGCTTTCAAATATGATTATGAATCTTAGTTTTCTCACTGTCAAATGTAAATGTCTAAAGTGGATCATCTTCTGTTTCATTGATCTTTTAAGATGAAAATTGCTTGAAATAAGCAAGTCTAAGTTAGACGCATTTTTAGTGAAAATATTTATTTTCAACATATCATTTTTGTAGCCAAATTTACATCTAGGGATTTTGAGAGAGATTTTTCTAGGTCAGATAAGACACTCTGGGTTTCTAAACCCAATTTCTCTCTTTATCCAAGCCAGGATCAAAACCTGCATTACCTACCTCATTTTTCATCTCTAGCTGGCTACATGGCTCTTCTAGCCCAGGGTGATAGAATAGGAAGTGTCAATTAGACCAGCGGCACTCAAATGTTAGCATACATCCAAATCACTTAGAGGGCTTGTGACAACAGTTTACTGGGATCCGCACCCAGGAGCTTCTGACTTAGTAGGCCCAGGGTGGGGTCCGAGATTTCTCATGTCTAACAGATTCTCAGGTGAGGCTAATGCTGGTCCGGGGAACACACCCTCAATAGCAGTGAAGTAAGCCAAGAGCTCAGATTTTTCAAAATTCTGATTAACGAAGAAACTGTATTTTATACTCCATTTATTGAGCACGTGTCAGGTACTATGCTAAGTGCTATACACATTCGTCCACACAGGCAATCTGAACCCCATTTTATAGATGAGAATCCCGATGCTAAGGATCTCTATCAAGGATGCACAACTAAAATAGGTGACAAAACAAAGATTTGGACTCAGGACTATGATTCCAAAGCCCACGCCCTGCACTACTACTCTACAGAGGGCCCTGTACTTGAGAGAGTTCACAGGAGGGTAAAACCTACTTACCAGTACATGACCTCTGGTCGGGCATTAGTGCGAATCCTGGCTGACAGCTACATTCATAGCTACCTTCCGAGTTCGTACAGAAGGTCTCACAACCACCGTTCATTATGCTGCATTCGTCAATGTCTAAGAAAAATAAAAATAGTATCATAATATCACCTTTCTCTGTGTTTATGATCCTGGCATATGTTTAAAGTTTCCAGGCATAGGTCAAGTAAAGCAAAAAAACAAACCAAAAAAAAAGCATCCTAGGGTCCTAGGGTAACTAGAATTTACCGCATTGATTGTTTGATTCCTTCAAAAAGTATGAACTACACACCTACTATGTGCTAGAGATAAGAATCTAAGAGTGAATGAGATAGACACTAGACCTGCCTTCATAAAGCTAACTTGCAGCTAGAGAGTTAGATGAACAATTAATTACACAACACACGATGTGCCATATGCAATGTAGGAGAAAAGCTAGCTGCTATGAGAACATATCCCAGTTATAACAATGGGCACGTGGGTGAAATTCTCTGGGTCACAGACTCAGTTATAAACTTGACATTCAGTTTGATTGGCTGAAGTTCTAATCCTTTTCAAGAACCTGAGTTGGAGTTCTGAGTTGTCTTGGGCCATGTTTCAGAAGAATTTGGGCTGATTTATGACTTTGGGTGGAAACCATGTGAGACTTGGCAGTTCCACATGATGTACACCCCAAACCAGGCAAAAACTGGCAGTTTACACAAAGTTTCACTTTGACTTTGGGCACAATAAAGCCACAGGGTTCTCTGTGCCACTCTTTCCAGCACAACTAAACTTACAGAGGGCCAGCCACAAAGCGAAAGTCTTATCCCACAAAACCCCATGTTTAAGGAGTGCCAGACCTGGCCTCTATTTCAATGTAAGATATGAACATACCATGGTCTTCTTTCCAATAATTGTCCTCTGAAATCTATTAGCCGATCTAAACCACGGAAAGGCAGAGACTGAACTATTTTTTTCCTTTTTCATGGCACTCATCGTGCTTCATTTATTTCAGGTGGTTAGTAATCACTTGCTGATTTGCTTGGTTATGCTTTGCATAAACAGAGCATGTGCTACCGTTCAGCCTTCAAAGCAAGATGGGTCAAATTATACTTGTCAAAGCTAAAACATCCTACATCCTTCATTTAAGTGCTTCTTTAAACACAGAAGGGAGGTGAGATCTGAAGATCAGAAGCCACTATGAAAAGAATTTTACTTACAGAAAAACAAGAAAGATTAAGTAAAAGTAACTGGTGATAGAAACAGAACTCAGAGAACATTGTTTGAGTGCTTTAGAATGAGCCTAAATAAAATAAAATAGAAAACAACATAAAACATAGAACTTACCAACACAAAACAGCCTGTCAGGAGTTGAATGATAGCCAGGGTTGCAGGCACACTGATATTTCCCTATGAGGTTCACACAGCGGCCATTGGGACAGAGGTTCGCACTCAGTTCACACTCATTGATATCTGCGTAGAAAATAAGAACAGAAAACATCCAGCCATAAGCTTCTGACTCTGGCAGAGATGTGGGTCGAATGACTGCCCACAGCTAAGTGGTCTGGAAGTGTTCCTCCTTACCTATACATGCTGAAATGTTGGGGGACAGCTGATGACCAGGAGGACATTCACAGCGGTAACTTCCCTCCGTGTTTAGGCAAACGCCTCCCCGGCACAGGAGAGGATTTCGCTGACATTCATCAATATCTGAAAAATGGCAATGATCCGTGTTGAAGATGTTGGTGGTGTCCTGTCCGGGTCCCCATGCCAGGCCAGTGCACTCATTGCCCAGTTGCTGGGAGTCCTGTCTGCTCATGGCTCTCGGGCTCCCTTCTCCACCTCATTCAGAAATACCTGGGAGGTGGGAGATTATATTTCCCTCCCATGCTGGGGGTTGCCCATGGCCAATCACTGATTGAACTGATGTGGGCGTATAAAATCTTGGCCTCCTTGCCTCAAAGTGGGACAACTCTCTGGCACCATTCACACTTCCTAAGGGATTAGGTTAAGGCTAAAATGCAGCTGAACTCTTTGCTTCTCTTCTTCCCCTGCCCTAACCTGCCTTCCTCACTTCTTTACAGGTTCCGCTTGAGAGCATTCCCTCAAAAGAACCCCCAGTCGCAGACTTGTTTCTAGAAAACCTGATGTAATACAACCAGCTTAATCAATCTCCTTTTCTAGAAATGTTGTACAGAAACTCTATAATGTGACCCTGAATATAGCCTCTGTTTGAATTGTTCTCTCTTCCCTAGGGTATCTATCCTAGGTGTTACACGCACTTCTCAGGGACCCATAACTGGTGTCTGAGACCACCCACCACTTCACAGCGTGAATTCCCTCATTTCTTCCACGTGTCAGTCTCCCTCTGCTACAGACTGATTCCTGACTCACTGCTCAGGAGACGAGAACTGGGACAGAGGCTATTAGTCATCAAAGCATCTCGGAATCCTTTTTTGCCCCTATGCTGATCAAATGGGCTCACGCTTACCCATGCAGTTCTTCATCATCATGAATCCACTTTCATAGCCTTCGTCACATTTGCATTCAAAGTCTCCTGGGGTGTTCACACACTGGCCTCGGCCACAGAGGTCAGGAGATATGCGGCATTCATCAATGTCTGCACAAAAGCAGTGGGTAGCAGCAAATGAGTAGGATAACCTTAATTCTTGTGGAATAAAGAGGAAGAGTTCTAAAGGTTGTCCCTCCAAGGCGAGCCCCTTCACTCACCTGTGCAGTTCCTTTCTTCAGAATCAAGAGCAAAGCCACTGTCACACCTGCACTTAAAGCTGCCTATGGTGTTTCTGCACTTGCCGTGGGTGCAGAGGCTGGGGATCATCTTGCATTCATTGATATCTTCAAGAAAAATAAAATGTGCGAAAAGTTCATGAGCAACCAATTAGGACTCAATGCCCACTGTTTTAAACACAGGAAGTTGGAGGGTCTTGATTTAAGGTCTTGGCAATACTGATTTTAAAGAATGTGTGATGATCCAATACAACTTATAAACATTTCTAGTCTTTTAAACTTCTATTTTAGAAAGCATTATTAGAAAAGTAGAGTGTGTTTATTTGGACTTCTAGAATCTAGCACACTGCCTGATACATATTAAACACTTAACTATTTGCTGAATGAATGAAATATTCTAAACTACTAGTGTCTATACTTAAAGCACATAGATTATTAGAATATATAATCTTATACATAATTAGAACATATAATCTGCAGCAACCAATTCAGTCTGTAGAGGAATGAGATTTCATTTATGCTTTTTGATGCTTTTTTGGATATACCTAACATATAAAAATTTCAAAGAAGTTGTCATTTATAATTTAAATTATTTGCAAATAATGTACACTAGTTAAAATATTTTCTCAATATTATATAGCCTTAAAGCTTCATTAATATAATTAAAATATTTTTTGTATACTAGAGACAACATATGTGTGATCTAAGTTTCCCCTTTTAGGGGCCTTTCCAAAGTAAGACCCAAAGCTCAAGAAATACAAGTTAATTTCTACATAATATCATGAGAAACAAAATTTTCAGATTAAATCTCAAGAACATCAATTCCTTTCAGAGCAATGGATTGCCACAGCCTTTGG